>NW_027593105.1:0-38512 GCF_964213995.1 Mustelus asterias
CCACAAAGTATTCCTGCTTCAGACGCAGCTCTTTCCCCTCAAAGAACTGCGGAGAGAGAGGGAGAGAGAGTGAGAGAGACAGACAGAGAGAGAGGGTGAGAGAGATGGACAGAGAGAGGGTGAGAGAGAGAGAGAGATGGACAGAGAGAGAGGGTGAGAGAGATGGACAGAGAGGGAGGGTGAGAGAGACAGACAGAGAGAGGGTGAGAGAGACAGACAGAGAGAGGGTGAGAGAGATGGACAGAGAGGGAGGGTGAGAGAGACAGACAGAGAGAGGGTGAGAGAGACAGACAGAGAGAGGGTGAGAGAGGCAGACAGAGAGAGGGTGAGAGAGGCAGACAGAGAGAGGGTGAGAGAGTCAGAGAGAGAGAGGGTGAGAGAGCCAGAGAGAGAGAGGGTGAGAGAGACAGAGAGAGAGAGGGTGAGAGAGACAGAGAGAGAGAGGGTGAGAGAGTCAGAGAGAGAGAGGGTGAGAGAGTCAGAGAGAGGGAGGGTGAGAGAGTCAGAGAGAGAGAGGGTGAGAGAGACAGAGAGAGAGAGAGGGTGAGAGAGTCAGAGAGAGAGGGTGAGAGAGACAGAGAGAAAGAGGGTGAGAGAGACAGAGAGAGAGAGGGTGAGAGAGACAGAGAGAGAGAGGGTGAGAGAGTCAGACAAAGAGAGGGTGAGAGAGACAGACGGAGAGAGGGTGTGAGAGACAGAGAGAGAGAGGGTGAGAGAGACAGAGAGAGAGGGTGAGAGAGATGGACAGAGAGGGGGTGGGAGAGACAGACAGAGAGAGGGGGTGGGAGAGACAGACAGAGGGAGGGTGGGATCCAACAGGGGGAACTCACGTTATCGTTGGGGTAGAGCACTCGGGAGATGTTCTCAGCCACATTCCTGTCCAGCACGGCCTGGATGTAGCCACCAACATTAACTGAAACACGAGTGTGAGAGAGAGAGAGGATGTGTGTGTGAGCAGCATTTACTATACATCAGACCATGAGATACAGAATTAGGCCGTGTGGTCCATCGACCTTACACCGACAATAATCTCACCCAGCTCCCATCCCCGTAACCCCATGTATTTACCCTGCTAATCCCATAAAACCATTAGATATGCAGTGGTTAGCACTGCAGCCTCACAGCGCCAGGGACCCGGGTTCGATTCCCGGCTCGGGTCACTGTCTGTGTGGAGTTTGCACATTCTCCCCGTGCCTGCGTGGGTTTCCTCCGGGTGCTCCGGTTTCCTCCCACAGTCCAAAGATGTCAAGGTTGGGTGGATCGGCCATGCTAAATTGCCCCTCAGTGTAACCCGAACAGGCGCCGGAGTGTGGCGACTGGGGGATTCTCACAGTAACTTCATTGCGGTGTTAATGTCAGCCTACTCGTGACACGAATAAATAAACTTTTAAATAAGATATAGGAGCAGAATGAGGCCATTCGGCCCATCGAGTCTGCCCCGCCATGGCTGATAAGTTTCTCAACCCCATTCTCCCACCTTTTCCCCGTGCCCTTTGATCCCCTCACCAATCGGGAACCTATCTATCTCTGTCTCCAACACATTCAATGACCCGGCCTCCTCTGTGGCAGCGAATTCCACAGATTCACCCCCACCCTCCGGCTGAAGAAATTCCTCCTCATCTCGGTTCTAAAGGGTCCGTCCCTTTACTCTGAGGCCGTGCCCTCGGATCCCAGTCTCTCCGACTAATGGGAACATCTTCCCCGCGTCCACTCTATCCAGGGCCTTTCAGTATTCTGGAAGTTTCAATGAGATTCCCCCCCTCATCCTTCTAAACTCCATCGAGTACAGACCCAGAGTCCTCAAACACTCCTCATACGTCAAGACTTTCATTCCCGGGATCGTTCTGGTGAACCTCCTCTGGACCCTTTCCAAGGCCGGCACATCCTTCCTTAGATACGGGGCCCAAAACTGCTTACAATACTCCAAATGTGGTTTGACCAGAGCCTGATAAAGCCTCAGAAGTACATCCCTGCTCTTGTATGAAATCCCTGCCTCATGCCCTCTCGACATGAATGCTAACATTAATAAATTTTTTGTTTTTAATTCATTCGGTGGGACATGGACGTCGCTATGACGCCAGTTGAATCCTACAGCGATTGTCCAATCCTCTCGGAAGGACGGACCGAGAGTTAGTTGTGATTCCCGTCACAGGCTGGGTGGAGGTCACTGGTTCACTGATGTCCTTGAGGGAAGGAAATCTGCCGTTCTTACCCCGGTCTGGCCTACATGTGACTCCAGAGCCCACAGCCAATGTGGTGACTCTCAACTGCCCTCCAAGGGGCAACTAGGGATGGGCAATAAATGCTGGGCCCGGTCAGCGACGCCCATGTCCCAGGAATTAATATACAAAAGAAGAATGGCAACGTTCGCTCAGTGCGTGAATAATTCATCAAGTGGAACTCACAGGCTTCCAGTTTAAACTCATTGGGAGCTTTGGCGGACCAGAGACGCATGGTGTTCACGGTGTTGTTCTTGTAGCCCGGCACTGGGGTATCGTAGGGTAAAGCAAGGACAATCTAAAACACACAGGGACAGGGTTACAACTCTGCACTGTCCCCCATCAAACACTCCCAGGACAGGTACAGCATGGGGTTAGATACAGAGTGAAGCTCCCTCTGCACTGTCCCCCATCAAACACTCCCAGGACAGGGGCAGCATGGGGTTAGATACAGAGTAAAGCTCCCGCTACACTGTCCCCCATCAAACACTCCCAGGACAGGTACAGCACGGGGTTAGATACAGAGTAAAGCTCCCGCTACACTGTCCCCCATCAAACACTCCCAGGACAGGTACAGCACGGGGTTAGATACAGAGTAAAGCTCCCGCTACACTGTCCCCCATCAAACACTCCCAGGACAGGTACAGCACGGGGTTAGATACAGAGTAAAGCTCCCGCTACACTGTCCCCCATCAAACACTCCCAGGACAGGTACAGCACGGGGTTAGAAACAGATTAAAGCTCCCTCTGCACTGTCCCCCATCAAACACTCCCAGGACAGGTACAGCACGGGGTTAGATACAGAGTAAAGCTCCCTCTACACTGTCCCTGTCAAACACTCCCAGGACAGGTACAGCACGGGGTTAGATACAGAGTAAAGCTCCCTCTACACTGTCCCCCATCAAACACTCCCAGGACAGGTACAGCACGGGGTTAGATACAGAGTAAAGCTCCCTCTACACTGTCCCCCATCAAACACTCCCAGGACAGCTACAGCACGGGGTTAGATACAGAGTAAAGCTCCCTCTACACTGTCCCCATCAAACAGTCCCAGGACAGCTACAGCACGGGGTTAGATACAGAGTAAAGCTCCCTCTACACTGTCCCCATCAAACACTCCCAGGACAGGTACAGCACGGGGTTAGATACAGAGTAAAGCTCCCTCTACACCGTCCCCCATCAAACACTCCCAGGACAGGTACAGCACGGGGTTAGATACAGAGTAAAGCTCCCTCTACACCGTCCCCCATCAAACACTCCCAGGACAGGTACAGCACGGGGTTAGATACAGAGTAAAGCTCCCTCTACACTGTCCCCATCAAACACTCCCAGGACAGGTACAGCATGGGGTTAGATACAGAGTGAAGCTCCCTCTGCACTGTCCCCCATCAAACACTCCCAGGACAGGTACAGCACGGGGTTAGATACAGAGTAAAGCTCCCGCTACACTGTCCCCCATCAAACACTCCCAGGACAGGTACAGCACGGGGTTAGATACAGAGTAAAGCTCCCTCTGCACTGTCCCCCATCAAACACTCCCAGGACAGGTACAGCACGGGGTTAGATACAGAGTAAAGCTCCCTCTACACTGTCCCTGTCAAACACTCCCAGGACAGGTACAGCACGGGGTTAGATACAGAGTAAAGCTCCCTCTACACTGTCCCCCATCAAACACTCCCAGGACAGGTACAGCACGGGGTTAGATACAGAGTAAAGCTCCCTCTACACTGTCCCCCATCAAACACTCCCAGGACAGGTACAGCACGGGGTTAGATACAGAGTAAAGCTCCCTCTACACTGTCCCCATCAAATACTCCCAGGACAGGTACAGCACGGGGTTAGATACAGAGTAAAGTTCCCTCTACACTGTCCCCCATCAAACACTCCCAGGACAGGAACAGCACGGGGTTAGATACAGAGTGAAGCTCCCTCTACACTGTCCCCCATCAAACACTCCCGGGACAGGTACAGCACGGGGTTAGATACAGAGTAAAGCTCCCTCTACACTGTCCCCCATCAAACACTCCCAGGACAGGTACAGCACGGGGTTAGATACAGAGTAAAGCTCCCTCTACACCGTCCCCCATCAAACACTCCCAGGACAGGTACAGCACGGGGTTAGATACAGAGTAAAGCTCCCTCTACACCGTCCCCCATCAAACACTCCCAGGACAGGTACAGCACGGGGTTAGATACAGAGTAAAGCTCCCTCTACACTGTCCCCCATCAAACACTCGCAGGACAGATGCAGCACGGGGTTAGATACAGAGTAAAGCTCCCTCTACACTGTCCCCATCAAACACTCCCAGGACAGGTACAGCACGGGGTTAGATACAGAGTAAAGCTCCCTCTACACTGTCCCCCATCAAACACTCCCAGGACAGGTACAGCACGGGGTTAGATACAGAGTAAAGCTCCCTCTACACTGTCCCCATCAAACACTCCCAGGACAGGTACAGCACGGGGTTAGGTACAGAGTAAAGCTCCCTCTACACTGTTCCCATCAAACACTCCCAGGACAGGTACAACACAGGGTTAGATACAGAGTAAAGCTCCCTCTACACTGTCCCCCATCAAACACTCCCAGGACAGGTACAGCACGGGGTTAGATACAGAGTAAAGCTCCCTCTACACTGTCCCATCAAACACTCCCAGGACAGATGCAGCACGGGGTTAGATACAGAGTAAAGCTCCCTCTACACTGTCCCCATCAAACACTCCCAGGACAGGTACAGCACGGGGTTAGATACAGAGTAAAGCTCCCTCTACACTGTCCCCCATCAAACACTCCCAGGACAGATGCAGCACGGGGTTAGATACAGAGTAAAGCTCCCTCTACACTGTCCCCATCAAACACTCCCAGGACAGGTACAGCACGGGGTTAGGTACGGAGTAAAGCTCCCTCTACACTGTTCCCATCAAACACTCCCAGGACAGGTACAACACAGGGTTAGATACAGAGTAAAGCTCCCTCTACACTGTCCCCCATCAAACACTCCCAGGATAGGTACAGCCTGGGGTTAGATACAGAGTAAAGCTCCCTCTACACTGTCCCCCATCAAACACTCCCAGGACAGGTACAGCACGGGGTTAGATACAGAGTAAAGCTCCCTCTACACTGTCCCCATCAAACCATCCCAGGACAGGTACAGCACGGGGTGAGATACAGAGTAAAGCTCCCTCTACACTGTCCCCCATCAAACACTCCCAGGACAGGTACAGCACGGGGTGAGATACAGAGTAAAGCTCCCTCTACACTGTCCCCCATCAAACACTCCCAGGACAGGTACAGCACGGGGTGAGATACAGAGTAAAGCTCCCTCTACACTGTCCCCCATCAAACACTCCCAGTGAAACACGGGAGGGAGTGCTGCCCTGTCCGATGTGCCATCTCTCAGGCGCGTGTAAAAGGCTCAGTCATCCATTTCTCAGCTCACATCACAGGACAATGTGGCCCACTCCCTCTGGCGTTTTTACTGTTTGAGGGAGTTGTGCACAAATCGCTTTTCCATTTCCCGTATTGGAACTGGGACGGCATTCCACAATAACAGCTTCGTTACGGTGCTCGGAGATGTCCCTGTGGCGTTGGGCGGTGCTATCAGGATGACAGCCTGTTCCCGGCGTCGGAGGCGCACTCCGCATGTCGAGGGGGGTAGGACGCGGCTGGGCAGTATCCAGAGATACGGGGGGTGGTCAGTGTTACATACCTGGGTGTCCACCCACTTTATCCCCTCCGGGGTGTGCTCCACGTGGCCGTAGAAGTTGACGGGGATGGTGTATTCGGGCCGCGCCTTCTCCCAGGGATTGCCGAACCTCAGCCAGTCGTCAGCCTCCTCGATCTGCCAATAGGGAGTGTCCGGTTACAACTGAGACGACAAACTTTCCCCCACCAGGCCCGGCAACAGAGAGCGAGAGACCCGCGGCGATGTCTCCCCACCCCAACCCCACATCCCAATGGCAGCGAAGCCACCCTCTCCTGCCCAACCCCGAGGCGAGACCCCCCCCCGCCCTGCCCAAGGTGAGACCCTCACAATCTGCGCCTCCCCCCAACAGTGACACCCCCCCCCCTCCACATACAAAGCGAGAGCCCCCCTCCCCCAATCCACATGAGGCGAGACCACCACCTGTCCAACACACAGCGAAAACCCACCCGCACGCCATGAGACGTCCCCTCCCTGCAGACAGCAAGGCCGCTCTCGGGGGTGGCACAGTGGGTTAGCACTGCTGCCTCACAGCGCCAGGGAGCTGGGTTCGATTCCCGGCTTGGGTCACTGCTGTCTGTGTGGAGTCTGCACGTTCTACCCCCCGTGTCTGTGTTGGGTTAATGTAAGCCTACTTGTGACACTAATAAATAAACTTTACTTGAACTTTTCACTGCAATGAAATTACTGTGAAAATCCCCCTAGTCGCCACATTCCTGTTCGGGTAACACTGAGGGAGAATTTAGCACCCTAACCAGCACGTCTTTCGGACTGTGGGAGGAAACCGGAGCACCCGGAGGAAACCCACGCAGACACGGGGAGAACGTGCAGACTCCGCACAGACAGTGACCCAAGCTGGGAATCGAACCCGGATTAATTTCAAAACCCTTTCTCCCCCGACTCATTCCGGGCTCCGCGAGCGTTGCAATGTCTCCGGATCAGTCGCAGGGCTGAGCTGAGATAGACGCATTGAGGTTGACAGCACGGAAACTGGCCCTTCGGCCCAACCTGTCCATGCCAACCAGTTCCTTTTTTTAACCATTAAGCTAGTCGCAATTGCCCGCTTTTGGCCCATGACTGATCTTGGCTGGTGGGTGGGGGGGGGGGGGGGGGGGGTGGGTGGTGTGTTTTGGTGGGGGGGAGGTTTTAGGGAGGGCAGGGGTAGTGGCTGCAATTCGGTGCCAGTGTCCCTGGGCAGTGGAGGGTAAGATACCAACCTTGGGTCCTTGCTCCTGCCCTGACCCCTCTCCACGCTCCCCACCCTCACCGTCACCTCCTGCGAGGGCAGCATCAGTGTCTCGATCCCCACCCTCTCCCGCTTGTGAGAAATGCCACACGCTTGCTGCCAATCTGACAACGTGACTTACACCCACAGGAACACCCCCCCGCCCCCCCTCCCCCACCACCGCCCCCCCTGCTGCCCACCCCCCCACCCGGCCCCCCTCCCCGACCCCCCCACACTCCTCCTGCAAGGAACCTTGTGCCCACAGTGGGTTAGCACTGCTGCCTCACAGCGCCAGGGTCCCGGGTTCGATTCCCGGTTCGGGTCACTGTCTGTGTGGAGTCTGCACGTTCTCCCCGTGTCTGCGTGGGTTTCCTCCGGGTGCTCCGGTTTCCTCCCACAGTCCGAAAGACGTGCTGGTTAGGGGTGCTAAATTCTCCCTCAGTGTTACCCGAACAGGGGAGTGGGCGACTGGGGGGATTTTCACAGTAACTTCATTGCGGTGTTAATGTAAGCCGACTTGTGACACTAATTCAATAAATAAATTCCATCTTGAATAAGGATTCTGTGGCTCCTTGGCAGTGTCAATGTAAGCCTACTCCTGACACCAATAAATGAACTTTAAACGTGGAGGGTTAATGGTGGGTGTTGGTGAGGTGTACGCGAATGACTGTGGGTCGAGGAGTGGCGGGGAGGGGGCGCTCCGCAGGTACCCAGGCCCGGGCCACTTCCCATTTCAAAAGCAGCGAGTTGGAGGAATGCTGCTCGAAGTCAGAGCACCGATCAGTGGGCCATCTCTGCCCCTGACTCCCCCTAACGCAGTCTGCAACATGACAGTGCAGAGGGACTGCAGCCAGGACGTGTGTGTGTGTGTGTGTGTGTGTGTGTGTGTGTGTGTGTCGCATTGCAGCAACTGAGGTGGGGGTGGGGGGGGGGGGTGAGGTTTCCTTGGCAACGGTTGCCAGGCTGCGAGGGCAGCTATCGCTCCAGTCTGCTTCCAGAGACCAAAGCCACCAGACCGGGGGCAATGGAGCACGAGCAGGCAGGGTTTACTGCCTGGTAAACACAGCAGTGCCAGGCAGGGAGCGAAGGATAGTGGGGGGAAGAGGGGGTGGGGGTGGATACGACACTGCGGTGGGTGATGAAGGGAGGAGGGATTGAGTGAGGATTAGACTGGGTGGGATATTAAAGGGTGCGGGGAGTGAGGGGGAGAGTGGGATTAGACTGGGTGGGATATTAAAGGGTGCGGGGAGTGAGGGGGAGAGTGGGATTAGACTGGGTGGGATATTAAAGGGTGCGGGGAGTGAGGGGTGGGATTAGACTGGGTGGGATATTAAAGGGTGCGGGGAGTGAGGGGGAGAGTGGGATTAGACTGGGTGGGATATTAAAGGGTGCGGGGAGTGAGGGGTGGGATTAGACTGGGTGGGATATTAAAGGGTGCGGGGAGTGAGGGGGAGAGTGGGATTAGACTGGGTGGGATATTAAAGGGTGCGGGGAGTGAGGGGGAGAGTGGGATTAGACTGGGTGGGATATTAAAGGGTGCGGGGAGTGAGGGGGAGAGTGGGATTAGACTGGGTGGGATATTAAAGGGTGCGGGGAGTGAGGGGTGGGATTAGACTGGGTGGGATATTAAAGGGTGCGGGGAGTGAGGGGGAGAGTGGGATTAGACTGGGTGGGATATTAAAGGGTGCGGGGAGTGAGGGGTGGGATTAGACTGGGTGGGATATTAAAGGGTGCGGGGAGTGAGGGGGAGAGTGGGATTAGACTGGGTGGGATATTAAAGGGTGCGGGGAGTGAGGGGGAGAGTGGGATTAGACTGGGTTGATATTAAAGGGTGCGGGGAGTGAGGGGGAGAGTGGGGTTAGACTGGGTGGGATATTAAAGGGTGCGGGGAGTGAGGGGTGGGATTAGACTGGGTGGGATATTAAAGGGTGCGGGGAGTGAGGGGGAGAGTGGGATTAGACTGGGTGGGATATTAAAGGGTGCGGGGAGTGAGGGGTGGGATTAGACTGGGTGGGATATTAAAGGGTGCGGGGAGTGAGGGGGAGAGTGGGATTAGACTGGGTGGGATATTAAAGGGTGCGGGGAGTGAGGGGGAGAGTGGGATTAGACTGGGTTGATATTAAAGGGTGCGGGGAGTGAGGGGGAGAGTGGGGTTAGACTGGGTGGGATATTAAAGGGTGCGGGGAGTGAGGGGGAAGAGTGGGATTAGACTGGGTGGGATATTAAAGGGTGCGGGGAGTGAGGGGGAAGAGTGGGATTAGACTGGGTGGGATATTAAAGGGTGCGGGGAGTGAGGGGGAGAGTGGGATTAGACTGGGTTGATATTAAAGGGTGCGGGGAGTGAGGGAGAGAGTGGGATTAGACTGGGTGGGATATTAAAGGGTGCGGGGAGTGAGGGGGAGAGTGGGATTAGACTGGGTGGGATATTAAAGGGTGCGGGGAGTGAGGGGAGAGTGGGATTAGACTGGGTGGGATATTAAAGGGTGCGGGGAGTGAGGGGGAGAGTGGGATTAGACTGGGTGGGATATTAAAGGGTGCGGGGAGTGAGGGGTGGGATTAGACTGGGTGGGATATTAAAGGGTGCGGGGAGTGAGGGGTGGGATTAGACTGGGTGGGATATTAAAGGGTGCGGGGAGTGAGCGGGAGAGTGGGATTAGACTGGGTGGGATATTAAAGGGTGCGGGGAGTGAGGGGTGGGATTAGACTGGGTGGGATATTAAAGGGTGCGGGGAGTGAGGGGGAGAGTGGGATTAGACTGGGTGGGATATTAAAGGGTGCGGGGAGTGAGGGGGAGAGTGGGATTAGACTGGGTGGGATATTAACGGGTGCGGGGAGTGAGGGGGAGAGTGGGGTTAGACTGGGTGGGATATTAAAGGGTGCGGGGAGTGAGGGGGAGAGTGGGATTAGACTGGGTTGATATTAAAGGGTGCGGGGAGTGAGGGGGAGAGTGAGGTTAGACTGGGTGGGATATTAAAGGGTGCGGGGAGTGAGGGGGAAGAGTGGGATTAGACTGGGTGGGATATTAAAGGGTGCGGGGAGTGAGGGGGAAGAGTGGGATTAGACTGGGTGGGATATTAAAGGGTGCGGGGAGTGAGGGGGAGAGTGGGATTAGACTGGGTTGATATTAAAGGGTGCGGGGAGTGAGGGGGAGAGTGGGATTAGACTGGGTGGGATATTAAAGGGTGCGGGGAGTGAGGGGGAGAGTGGGATTAGACTGGGTTGATATTAAAGGGTGCGGGGAGTGAGGGGGAGAGTGGGGTTAGACTGGGTGGGATATTAAAGGGTGCGGGGAGTGAGGGGGAAGAGTGGGATTAGACTGGGTGGGATATTAAAGGGTGCGGGGAGTGAGGGGGAAGAGTGGGATTAGACTGGGTGGGATATTAAAGGGTGCGGGGAGTGAGGGGGAGAGTGGGATTAGACTGGGTTGATATTAAAGGGTGCGGGGAGTGAGGGGGAGAGTGGGATTAGACTGGGTGGGATATTAAAGGGTGCGGGGAGTGAGGGGGAGAGTGGGATTAGACTGGGTGGGATATTAAAGGGTGCGGGGAGTGAGGGGGAAGAGTGGGATTAGACTGGGTGGGATATTAAAGGGTGTGGGGAGTGAGGGGGAGAGTGGTATTAGACTGGGTTGATATTAAAGGGTGCGGGGAGTGAGGGGAGAGTGGGATTAGACTGGGTGGGATATTAAAGGGTGCGGGGAGTGAGGGGGAGAGTGGGATTAGACTGGGTGGGATATTAAAGGGTGCGGGGAGTGAGGGGGAGAGTGGGATTAGACTGGGTGGGATATTAAAGGGTGTGGGGAGTGAGGGGGAGAGTGGGGTTAGACTGGGTTGATATTAAAGGGTGCGGGGAGTGAGGGGTGGGATTAGACTGGGTGGGATATTAAAGGGTGCGGGGAGTGAGCGGGAGAGTGGGATTAGACTGGGTGGGATATTAAAGGGTGCAGAGAGTGAGGGGGAGTGTGGGATCAGACTGGGTGGGATATTAAAGGGTGAGGGGAGTGAGGGGGAGAGTGGGATTAGACTGGGTGGGATATTAAAGGGTGCGGGGAGTGAGGGGGAGTGTTGGATTAGACTGGGTGGGATATTAAAGGGTGTGGGGAGTGAGGGGGAGAGTGGGATTAGACTGGGTGGGATATTAAAGGGTGTGGGGAGTGAGGGGGGGGGGGGAGTGGGATTAGACTGGTGGGATATTAAAGGGTGCGGGGAGTGACGGAGAGTGTTGGATTAGACTGGGTGGGATATTAAAGGGTGCGGGGAGTGAGGGGGAGAGTGGGATTAGACTGGGTGGGATATTAAAGGGTGCGGGGAGTGAGGGGTGGGATTAGACTGGGTGGGATATTAAAGGGTGCAGGGAGTGAGGGGTGGGATTAGACTGGGTGGGATATTAAAGTGTGCGGGGAGTGAGGGGCGAGTGGGATTAGACTGGTTGGGATATTAAAGGGTGCGGGGAGTGAGGGGTGGGATTGGACTGGGTGGGATATTAAAGTGTGCGGGGAGTGACGGGGAGTGTGGGATTAGGGGGCAGCGCTGTGGGAGGGCCGGGGTCTCCGAAGGGGGGCAGCACTGAGAGGGGGCAATGGAAGGTCGAATCTTACAGACGGATGTGTGGTCTCCGTCGCGAGAGGCAGGGTTTTTGCAGCTGGGTTGAACAGCCGTGGACATTGAGTGATTAACACACAGCTCGGAGGGGAGGGGTGGCGGGGGAGAGGGTGACAGCCACCAACACCACCACCAGCTGTTGCTTCCAGGATTACCTCTCCGACCTTTGGGACACCAGAGTTCAAACTGCTCCCATTTGACCTTTCGGAGAAGGTGGCGAACATGATCGGGGGAGGTAAGTTGTCCGGGGGCGGCTGTGGGGAGGAGAATGTCTCTGACTGTCTCAGTCTCATTTGCGAGACTATTTTAGCCGTTGGGCATTCCTCGCCTCGCCTTCCCGACCCCCAACACTGTCCTCCTCCGGCTCCCAGGGCTGAAGCACGGAGGAGCGGACAGCACGTAGTCAAGCCATTCGGCCCAGCCAGTTCCTGCTGGTGTTTCGGCAACACTCCAGCTTCCTTCCAGCATTCCTATCTAATTCTGCCATCGTAACACACGGGATAGGTGCCAGAGGACTGGAGAACAGCGACTGTGGTTCTGCTATTTAAGAAGGCATGTAGATAAGCCAGGGAATTTACAGACCAGTGAGTCTCACGTCAGCGGGAGGGAAACTATTAAAGAAAATTCTGATCGAAATAATTCTGAAGAGAAGCATCGATCTCCATTTAGAGTTCCAGTTATTCCCTCAACAGTCGCCCCCACTCCCCGTGGGAGTGAGTCCCACATTCTCCCCCACTCCCCCGTGGGAGTGAGTCCCACATTCGCCCCCACTCCCCCGTGGGAGTGAGTCCCACATTCTCCCCCACTCCCCCGTGGGAGCGAGGCCCACATTCTCCCCCACTCCCCCGTGGGAGCGAGTCCCACATTCTCCCCCACTCCCCGTGGGAGTGAGTCCCACATCCTCCCCCACTCCCCGTGGGAGCAAGTCCCACATTCTCCCCCACTCCCCGTGGGAGCAAGTCCCACATTCTCCCCCACTCCCCCGTGGGAGTGAGTCCCACATTCTCCCCCACTCCCCGTGGGAGTGAGTCCCACATTCTCCCCCACTCCCCGTGGGAGCGAGTCCCACATTCTCCCCCACTCCCTGTGGGAGCGAGTCCCACATTCTCCCCCACTCCCTGTGGGAGCGAGTCCCACATTCTCCCCCACTCCCCGTGGGAGCGAGTTCCACATTCTCCCCCACTCCCCCGTGGGAGCAAGTCCCACATTCTCCCCCACTCCCCGTGGGAGTGAGTCCCACATTCTCCCCACTCCCCGTGGGAGTGAGTCCCACATTCTCCCCCACTCCCCGTGGGAGCGAGTCCCACATTCTCCCCCACTCCCCGTGGGAGCGAGTCCCACATTCTCCCCCACTCCCCGTGGGAGCAAGTCCCACATTCTCCCCCACTCCCCGTGGCCTTTTTCCTCGATCTGGGGTCACCAGACTGTCCCTTGCTGACTGCCTTCACTGCTTCCTTCCCCCGCCAGCCCCCCCACACTTGTGAGGGAGCCCCAGCCACACCCCCGGGCATCCTGTGGAAGGATGCTGAGTGCCGGCAGCTCCGGCGGGAAATTAGTTGGTTCGTCCACTCACCTGCCACCCGTTGGAAATCTTCTGGTTGAAGATGCCAAATTCGTACCGGATGCCGTAACCGTAGGCGGCCAATCCCAGCGTTGCCATGGAGTCCAGGAAGCAGGCTGGGAAGGAGGGAGAACAGCTCGTCAGCCATCGGCGCTAAACCCATCCCTCATCCCGCCATCGCTCTCGCAGAGGCCTTTCATCCATTTACAGAGCTCTCTGGGACGCGCCACACGGAGGTGGAAGGCCTTCTCTGGGCTGGTACAAACAGCAGAGGAAGCCGGTGGAAGCGGCTCTGTGAACCCAACTCATCGTCCGTCACCGGCATGGCCTCAACTGCGGCGGGACTTGGCTGCACTAATCGATGTCGGGTTCTTACAGACCTAGTCACAGCATCGAATACACACACACAAGCGTGCCTGTGCGCACACACACGCAACACACACACACACACACACCACTGTGCCCACACACGCACGTGTATGCGTGTGGGGTTGCGTGTGTGTGCCCACGCGTGCAGGTGAGTGTGTGTGTATTCACACACGCCTGTGCGCGCACGCACACACACGCCTGTGCGCGCACGCACACAAATCCCTGTGCGCGCACGCACACAAATCCCTGTGCGCGCACGCACACAAACGCCTGTGCACGTATGCACACATGCGCCTGTGCGCGTATGCACACACACGCGCGTGCCTGTGCGCGCACGCACACACGCACACACACCTGTGCGAGCGCACGCACACACACACGCCTGTGTGCACACGCACCCACACGCCTGTGCGAGCGCACGCACACACACACGCCAGTACGCACACACACGCCTGTGCGAGCGCACGCACATGCCTGTGCGAGCGCACGCACACACAAACACACACACACGCCTGTATGCACACACACACGCCTGTGCACGCACGCACATACACGCGTGCACACACACACACATGCCTGTGCGAGTGCACGCACACACGCACATGTGCACACACGCACACACACACGCCTCTGCGAGTGCACGCACACACGCACATACACGCACACGTGTGTGCATGCACACAGTCTGTGCAAGCGCACACACACGCCTGTACGCACACGCACACACACGCCAGTGCGAGCGCACGCACACACACACACGCCCATTCACGCACGCACACACACAAGCCTGTGCACGCACGCACACACACGCGGCCACACACATGCACCTGTGCCTGCACACAGACACGCACATGAAGCATTTTCTGGAGGTTCCATCTCGTGACTTGCCCCCACACTCCGCTCACTCATCAGCCAATATATCCATTCCTGCGATATACGGCCTACCCTCACCAATCGGAAAACAGAAAGGACACATTACCCAATTGGATGCCTCCTGTCTGACAGGCCTTTCACCCCTCAGTTTGCAGGTTTTTTAATATCTGGTGTGGGATCCTGTGTATGGTTGGCTGCTGTTAAAAGACTTCATTTTAAGATATTCCTGCCTGTGTAACTATTGAGCTTTAAAACAAACTTGGCCCCATTTTAAACGCAGCAGGCATTCTGGGACGAGCTTGGAAGGTTGACTGGATTCTAAGCAAAGCAAAGTGTTTCAGGAAGAGAAGCTTTCACTGACACGCAGCTGCCAACACAGACAACAATAATCTCTCCCTCAATGTCAACAAAACAAAGGAGATTGTCATCAACTTCAGGAAGCAAAAAGGAGAACATGTCCCTGTCAACATCAACAGGGATGAAGTAGAAAGGGTCGAGAGCTTCAAGTTTTTAGGTGTCCAGATCACCAACAACCTGTCCTGGTCCCCCCCATGCTGACACTATAGTTAAGAAAGCCCCACCAACGCCTCTACTTTCTCAGGAGGCCAAGGAAATTTGGCATGTCAGCTACGACTCTCACCAACTTTTACAGATGCACCATAGAAAGCATCCTTTCTGGTTGTATCACAGCTTGGTATGGGCTCCTGCTCTGCCCAAGACTGCAAGAAACTACAAAGGGTCGTGAATGTAGCCCAGTCCATCACTCAAACCAGCCTCCCATCCATTGACTCCGTCTACACTTCCCGCTGCCTCGGGGAAAAGCAGCCAGCATAATCAAGGACCCCACGCACCCCGGACATTCTCTCTTCCACCTTCTTCTGTCGGGAAAAAGATACAAAAGTCTGAGGTCACGCACCGACCGACTCAAGAACAGCTTCTTCCCTGCTGCTGTCGGACTTTTGAATGGACCTACCTTACATTAAGTTGATCTTTCTCTACACCCTAGCTGTGACTGTAACACTACATTCTGCACCCTCTCCTTTCCTTCTCTACGAACGGTATGTTTTGTCTGTATAGCGCGCAAGAAACAATACTTTTCACTGCACACTGATACATGTGACAATAATAAATCAAATCAAATCAAAATAATGTGTAATGTTGGTGAGGTCACACCTGGAGTACTGCGTACAGTTTTGGTCTGCTAACTTGAGAAACGATATACTGGCACTGGAGGGGGTGCAGAGGAGATTCACTAGGTTGATTCCGGAGTTGAGAGGGTTGGCTTATGAAGAGAGACTGAGTAAGCTGGGGTTATACTCACTGGAATTCAGAAGAATGAGGGGAGATCTTATAGAAACATGTAAGATTATGAAGGGAATAGATAAGATAGAAGCAGAGAGGTTGTTTCCACTGGCGGGTGAAACTAGAACTAGGGGGCACGGCCTCAAAATAAGGGGAAACAGATTTAGGACTGAGTTGAGGAGGAACTTCTTCACACAAAGGGTTGTGAATCTGTGGAGTTCCCTGCCCAGTGAAGCAGTTGAGGCTACCTCATTGAATGTTTTTAAGGCAAGGATAGATACATTTTTGAACAGTAAAGGAATTAAGGGTTATGGTGAGCGGGCGGGTAAGTGGAGCTGAGTCCACGAAAAGATCAGCCATGATCTTATTGAATGGCGGAGCAGGCTCGAGGGGCCAGGTGACCCACTCCTGCTCCTAGTTCTTATTATGTTATTTTTTTATGATGCTCAATAAAACTTCGGACCAGTGCTGCCTACGTCTAATCTAAGAAATGAACAGAGCCTTGTATCTGCTAAAGTTCAAATAAAATTTACAGAAAACAGTATAGATTTTTTAAGATTTTGGTCCAGGGTCGCACACAGCAGTGTCCTGGGAGATTGAGGTTCAATTTCTGGAGACTTCAGACCAATTCTGGAGGATTGGTAACCCTAAGGTACTTATTCAGCAAGCTCAGTTTGGGTTTCGCCCAGGGTCACTCAGCTCCTGACCTCATTACAGCCTTGGTTCAAACATGGACGAAAGAGCAGAATTCCAGAGGGTGAGGTGAGGGTGACTGCCCTGACATCGAGGCCGCATTGGACCGAGTGTGGCATCAAGGAGCCCTGGCGAAACTGGGGTCAATGGGTATCAGGGTCAAACTCTCCGCTGGTTGGAGTCATACCTGGCACAGAGGGAGATGGTTGTGGAGGGTCAGTCATCTCATCTCCAGGACATCTCTGCAGGAGTCCCTCAGGGTTAGTGTCCTAGACCCAACAATCTTCAGCTGCTTCATCAATGACCTTCTCTCCATCATAAGGTCAGAAGTGGGGGTGTTTGCCGATGATTGCCCAATGTTCAACATCATTCGCAACTCCTCAGATACTGAATCAGTCCCGTGTCCCAATGCAGCAAGACCTGGACAATATCCAGGCTTGGGCTGACAAGTGGCAAAATATTCACACCACACAAGTGCCCGGCAATGACCATCTCCAACAAGAAACACTATAACCACCGCCCCTTGACATTCAATGGTGTAACCGTCACTGAATCCCCCCACTGCCAACATCCTGGGGGTTACCATTGACCTGAAACTCAACTGGACCCAGCCACATAAACACAGTGGCTACAAGAGCAGGGCAGAGACTAGGAATCCTGTGGAGAGTAACTCACCTCCTGACTCTCCCCCAAAGCCTGTCCACTGGGAATCCTGCGGAGAGTAACTCACCTCCTGACTCCCCCCAAAGCCTGTCCACTGGGAATCCTGCGGCGAGTAACTCACCTCCTGACTCCCCCCAAAGCCTGTCCACTGGGAATCCTGCGGGGAGTAACTCACCTCCTGACTCCCCCCAAAGCCTGTCCACCATCTACAAGGACACAAGTCAGGAGTGTGATGGAATACTCTCCACTTGCCTGGATGAATGCGGCTCCCAACAACATTCGAGAAGCTCAACACCATCCAGGACAAAGCAGCCCCGCTCGATCGACACGCTAACCACAAACACTCACTCCCTCCACCACCGACACACAGTGGCAGCAGTGTGCACCATCTACAAGATGCACTGCAGCGACTCGCCAAGGCTCCTTCGACAGCACATTCCAAACCCACCACCTCTACCACCTAGAAGGACAAGGGGGGGGCAGCAGACACATGGGGAACACCCCCACCTGCAAGTTCCCCCTCCGAGCCACTCACCATCCCGACTTGGAAATATATCGGCCGTTCCTTCATTGTGGCTGGGGTCAAAATCCCGGAACGTTTTCCCTAACAGCACTGTGGGTGTACCTACACCACACACGGTGACTGACTGATGTCCAATCACAATCCTGGAACTCCCTCCCTAACAGCACCGTGGGTGTACCTACACCACACACGGTGACTGACTGATGTCCAATCACAATCCTGGAACTCCCTCCCTAACAGCACCGTGGGTGTACCTACACCACACACGGGGACTGACTGATGTCCAATCACAATCCTGGAACTCCCTCCCTAGCAGCACTGTGGGTGTACCTGCACCACACGGGACTGCGACGGGTTCAAGATGGCGGCTCATCCACCATCTTCTCAAAATTTAAAATATGTGCGCACGCACGCATGTACATTCTCATACGCGCACACACACACAGATGTGCGCACGCACACACACACACGTGCACACGCACACATGTGCACACACACGCACGTACACACACACACACTCCTCAGGGTGTTAACAGTGAAGCCTCCTCCCTGCTGGACACAGGGGAGAATCAGCGGGGAATCCCAGCCAGGGAGCGGCACTGGGGTGAGGCCTGAGCAAGTGGAACAAAGCTGGGCGATGTGTCCGGCTGCAGAGGGACCGGGGGACAACTGACCCAACGCGAGGGGGGGCCACCAACAGCAGAGGTGCCAGCGGGACGGGGAGGGGAAGAGGTGTCGAAGATTAAACAGAGGGAGTTAAGAAAGTGGCTCAGGGGGGAGTGGGGAGGGGGGAGTGGGGAGTGGGGAAGTGGGGAGGGGGGAGTGGGGAGGGGGGAGTGGGGAGTGGGGAGTGGGGAGTGGGGAGTGGGGAGTGGGGAGTGGGGAGTGGGGAGTGGGGAGTGGGGAGTGGGGAGGGGGAGGGGGGAGTGGGGAGTGGGGAGTGGGGAGTGGGGAGGGGGGAGGGGGGAGTGGGGAGGGGGGGAGTGGGGAGGGGGGGAGTGGGGAGGGGGGAGGGGGGGAGGGGGGAGTGGGGAGGGGGGAGTGGGGAGTGGGGAGGGGGGGAGGGGGGAGGGGGGAGTGGGGCTTCCTCACCTGCCAACCGGCCGAGACCCCCGTTCCCAAGGCCGGCATCCTCTTCGATCTCTTCCAGTTCCTCCATGTCCAGACCGAGCTGCAGGAGGAAGCAAAGAAGTGAGCTGGGCTCCCGTCCCAGCAAGGCACCCGACCCCCCCCCAACCGACCCGCGAGGCCCGGCCCCGTCCCCCCCACGAGGCCCAGCCCCGTCCCCCCGCGCGCGAGGCCCAGCCCGTTCCCCGACGCGCTGCAGCGAGGGTTGCAGGACCGGGGTTTTACATGGCAGGACAATCCAAGGCTCGGTGTTCGGCCCGAGGAGGAGGTGCGGCACTGCACTGGAACACCAGCAGGGGGGGTTAACACATGTCCACCGGTCACTGACAGTGGCAACGCAGGTGGAGAAGGTAGTCAAGAAGGCAGACGGCATGCTTGCCTTCATCGGCCGGGGCATTGAGTTTGAAAATTGGCAAGTCATGTTGCAGCTTTATAGAACCTTAGTTAGGCCGCACTTGGAATACAGTGTTCAATTCTGGTCGCCACACTACCAGAAGCATGTGGAGGCTTTGGAGAGGGTACAGAAAGGATTTACCAGGATGTTGCCTGGTCGGGAGGGCATTAGCTATGAGGAGAGGTTGGAGAAACTTGGTTTGTTCTCACTGGAGCGACGGAGGTTGAGGGGCGACCTGATAGAAGTCTACAAGATTATGAGAGGCATGGACAGAGTGGATTGTCAGAAGCTTTTTCCCCAGGGTGGAAGAGTCAATTACTAGGGGGGCACAGGTTTAAGCTGCGTGGGGGAAAGTTTAGAGGAGATGTGCGAGGTAAGTGTTTTTACACAGAGGGGGGTGAATGACTGGAAGGCGCTGCCCGGGGAGGTGGTGGGAGCGGGTACGATAGCGGCATTTAAGGGGCAACTAGATGAATACATGAATAGGATGGGAATGGAAGGATACAGACTCTGTAAGTGCGTACGGTTTTAGTTTAGGCAGACAACACGATCGGCGCAGGCTTGGAGGGCCGAAGGGCCTTTCCTGCGCTGTGCTGTTCTCTGTTCTAATCCCTGCAGTGCAGAAGGAGGCCATTCGGCCCATCGAGTCTGCACCAATCACAATCCCACCCAGCCCCTATCTCCTTAACCCCATGTATTTACCCTCCCACATCCCCTGACACTCAGGGGAAATTTACCATGGCCAATCAACCTAACCCGCACGTCTTCAGACTTAGTTAGGGCATCACGATCGGCGCAGGCTTGGAGGGCCAAAGGACCTGTTCCTGCGCGAGGGATTCGGGAGTTGGGGGGGTGGTGAAACGGGGGAATCTGGGCAATTCCAGGATTTGGGACAGGTGGTTCCGGAATCTGGAAACGGAGGGAGAAGGAGCCCGGAGCGGGGAGTTCAAACGGAAGTGGGTCTCCATGGCACAGTGAAAGGGCAAGGGTCACGCGATGCTCAAGGTCGTACCATGCCCGAGTGAAGTGTCACGGTTAAGAGGGCTGGAGGGCTATAATGGGAGAAGGAGCTCAGACAGCTGCAGGGAATTTTTGTTGACGACTCAGACAGCCTGCTAAATGTCACGGTTGCTTCGGCAGGCAGCCAGGGCCTGGTTAGCTCAGTCACTCAACCCCCCCCGACCCTATCCCCAATACATTGCACCAAAGTCTCCTCCCAGCTCGGGAGGGGGAGGGTGTCCAGTGACGGGAATGCAGGGGTCCTCGCTCTTTGGGAGATTCCTCAGGTTGGCGGGGAGAGGGGGGGGGGATGAAAAGGAGAGGGCGGGGGGGAGGGCAGGCAGTGCCACCCCCTCAACACTTGCCGAGTTCCAGTCAGCAACAAGAGGCAGACTGCTGTGCCTCTTTCTCGCCTGGGGCGAGGTCAGGTAGAGGGGAGCCCACCCAGACTCCGATAGCGGGCTGGCTGGGCACAGGCTGGTTCGAGCCTGGCGTGCAGGCTTCCTCTGCCAGCTCACCCATCCCCGACAGCCTCCTCTTTGCCCGACAGTCGGGGTGGACCAGGACACCAGGTGATCTCCCCAAGGTTGCGTCAACCTGAGGGCAGCTCTGGGTCCAAAGATCCCCTTTATATAGTTTATTTATTAGCGTCACAACTAGGCTTACATTAACACTGCAATGAGGTTACTGTGAAAATCCCCAGTCGCCACTCCGGTGCCTGTTCGGGTACACTAAGGGGCAATTTAGCATGGCCAATCCACCTAACCTGCACATTTTTAGACACTAAGGGGCAATTTAGCATGGCCAATCCACCCTAACCTACACATCTTTGGACACTAAGGGGCAATTTAGCATGTCCAATCCACCTAACCTGCACATTTTTAGACACTAAGGGGCAATTTAGCATGGCCAATCCACCTGAACCAGCACATCTTTCAGACTGTGGGACAAAACCCGAGCACCCGGAGGAAATCCATGCAGACACGGGGAGAACGTGCAGACTCCGCACAGACAGCCACCCAAGTCGGGGATCGAACCCGGGTCGCAGGCGCTGCGAGGCAGCAGTGCTAACCCGCTGGGCCACGGTGCTGTCCACCCTTGCTGAGATTGGGGTGGTACGGGGCAGGGGCGTGGTGGGAGAGGTGTGGGGAGGGGAGGGGGAGCACGGACCCGGTTCGATTCCCAGCCTTGGGTGCAATGAAAGTTTACTTAATAAATAAAAGCAAGAGATATTGCTCTATCGTATCCAAAGCATGGTGGCACAGTGTTTCGCACTGCTGCCTAATAGCTCCAGGGACCTGGGTTCGATTCCCGGGTCGGGTCACTGTCTGTGCAGAGTTTGCACATTCTCCCCATGACTGCTTGGGTTTCCTCCAGGTGCTCCGGTTTCCTCCCACAGTCCAAACGATGTGCAGGTTAGGTGGATTGGCCATGCTAAATTGCCCCTTAGTGTCCAAAGATGTGCTGGTTAGGTGGATTGGCCATGCTAAATTGCCCCTTAGTGTCCAAAGACGTGTAGGTTAGGTGGATTGGCCATGCTCAATGCATGGGGTTACAGGGAGAGGGGGAGGGTCTGGGTGGAATGCTCTGTCGGAGAGTCAGTGCTGACGCGATGGGCTGAATGGCCTCATTCTGCACTGTAGGGATTCTATTCTGTTCTATGGATGTTGGGGGTTGGTGGAGGGGGAAAGAGGGAAAACCATCGCTTCCGGCGCCCAACTGTTCCCGGGCCCCCTTTACCTGATAGGTGGCTTCATCGCAGGCGTTCTGTAGTCCGAGGTTCACCATGGTGTTTTGCAGCGTGCGGCCCATGTAGAACTCCAGCGACAGGTAATAAATACGCTGCGGAACGGAAGAGGGAGAGCGAGAAGGAGCGTCAGTCACCTCGGCAAACAAATAGCAGGAAGCAAGAAGACAACCTCATAGTGCTGTAGAGGTGTGCGGCACAGACAAAGGCCCTTCGGCCCATCATGTCTGCGCCAGTCAAGGTCAAACCATCGAGCTATTCAGATCCCCAACGAAGGGGATGGAATTTGCTCCCAACTCAATGCAAAGGGCTTCAGGTGCCGCAAGGGTTAAATGATCAGGACAAGGCACACTGGACCCATCTTGAAGTCCTGGAGCGGGAGGGAACAATCTAATTGATTTGTTGTCACACGTACATTGAACAGTACGGCACAGAACAGGCCCTTCGGCCCACGATGTTGTGCCGAGCTTTATCTGAAACCAAGGTCAAGCTATCCCACTCCCTATCATCCCGGTGTGCTCCATGTGCCTATCCAATAACCGCCTAAATGTTCCTAAAGTGTCTGACTCCACTATCACTGCAGGCAGTCCATTCCACACCCCAACCACTCTCTGCATAAAGAACCTACCTCTGATATCCTTCCTGTATCTCCCACCATGAACCCTATAGTTGTGCCCCCTTGTAATAGCTCCATCCACTCGAGGAAATAGTCTTTGAATAGAACTAATAGGATGTATTGGGATATAGTGAAAAGTATTGTTTCTTGCGTGCTATACAAAGCACACCGTTCATAGAGTACACCGTGGAGAAGGAAAGGAGAGGGAGCAGAATGTAGTGTTACAGTCACAGCTAGGGTGTAGAGAAAGATCAGCTTAATATTTGATTTGATTTATTATTGTCACATGTATTGGGATACAGTGAAAAGTATTGTTTCTTGCACGCTATACAGACAAAGCATACCGTTCATAGAGAAGGAAAGGAGAGGGTGCAGAATGTAGTGTTACAGTCATAGCTAGGGTGTAGAGAAAGATCAGCTTAATATTGGATTTGACTTATTATTGTCACGTGTATTGGGATACAGTGAAAAGTATTGTTTCTTGCGCATTATACAGACAAAGCATACCGTTCATAGAGTACATCGGGGAGAAGGAAAGGAGAGGGTGCAGAATGGAGTGTTACAAATGGATATCATGACAGCATGGCGGCACGGTAGGTTAGCACTGCTGCCTCACAGCGCCAGGGACCCGGGTTCGATTCCCCGGCTTGGGTCACTGTCTGTGTGGAGTTTGCACGTTCTCCCCCCGTGTCTGCGTGGGTTTCCTCCGGGTGCTCCGGTTTCCTCCCACAGTCTGAAAGACATGCGGGTTACGTTGATTGGCCGTGCTAAATTGCCCCCGAGTGTCAGGGGGATTCGGAGGGTAAATGTGTGGGGTTACGGGGATAGGGCCTGGGTGGGATTGTTGTTGGCGCAGACTCGATGGGCTGAATGGCCTCCTTCTGCACTGGAGGGATTCTTCTGTGATATGGATAGGTTAGGAGAGTGGGCCAAGATGTGGCAGATGGAGTTTAACGTGGATAAGTGTGGGGTCGTGAATTTTGGTTGGAAAAATGGGAAGGTGACTTATTATCTAAATGGGGAGAGATTTCGGGATGTTCCGATGCAGAGGGATCTGGGAGTCCTCGTTCATGAGTCACAGAAAACTAG
Organism: Mustelus asterias; assembly: GCF_964213995.1. Lineage (NCBI taxonomy): Eukaryota > Metazoa > Chordata > Chondrichthyes > Carcharhiniformes > Triakidae > Mustelus > Mustelus asterias. The sequence continues at coordinate 23,704 of NW_027593105.1, forward strand.
CATGCAGGTACAGCAGATAATAAAGGAAGCGATGGAATGTGGGCATTTATAGCTAAAGGAATAGAATATAAAGGTAAGGAAAGTATTGTTGCAACTATACAAGGCATTGGTGAGGCCGCACCTGGAGTATTGGGGACAGTTTTGGTCCCCTTATTGGAGGCAGTTCAGAGGAGGTTCACTGGATTGATCCCAGAGATGAGGGGGTTTGCCGTGTGGAGAGAGATTGAACAGTTTGGGCCGATACTCTCTGGAATTTAGAAGAATGAGGGGAGATCAGATCGAGGTTTACAAGATGGTAAAAGGTCTGGATAAAGTAGACGTGGAGCGGATGCTTCCTCTTGTGGGACATTCTTGGACGCGAGGTCTCAGGATAAGGGGCAGCAAATTTAAAACAGAGTTGGAGGGGAAACTACTTCCCCCAAAGGGTTGTGAATCTGTGGAATTCGCTGCCCCAAAGTGCGGTGGATGCTGGGACAGTGAGTACATTGAAGGAGGAGTTAGACAGATATTTAATTGGGAATGGGGGTGAAGGGGAGAAGGCAGGAAAATGGGGATGAGGAGCATATCAGCCATGATCGAATGGCGGGACGGACTCGATGGGCCGAATGGCCTAATTCTGCTCCTATATCTTATGACCAGTCATAGCTAGGGTATAGAGAAAGATCAACTTAATATTTGATTTATTATTGTCACGTGTATTGGGATACAGTGAAAAGTATTGTTTTTTGCGTGCTGTACAAAGCATACCATTCATAGAGTACATAGGGGAGAAGGAAAGGAGAGAGTGCAGAATGTAGTGTTACAGTCATAGCTAGGGTTCAGAGAAAGAGCAACTTAATGTGAGGTAGGACCATTCAAAAGTCTGACGGCAGCAGGGAAGAAGCTGTTCTTGAGTCGGTCGGTACGTGACCTCAGACTTTTGTATCTTTTTCCCGACGGAAGAAGGTGGAAGAGAGAATGTCCGGGGTGCGTGGGGGTCCTTGATTATGCCGGCTGCTTTTCCCCGACGCGGCGGGAAGTGTAGACAGAGTCAATGGATGGGAGGCTGGGTTTGCGTGATGGGACTGGGCTACATTCACAACTCTTTGTAGTTCCTTGCGGTCTTGGGCAGAGCAGGAGCCCCAGACCAAGCTGTGATACATCCGGAAAGGATGCTTTCTATGGTGCATCTGTAAAAGTTGGCGAGAGTCGTAGCGGTGAGATCATTAAAGGATTTGATCAGGTCCATGGAGAGAAAGCATTCCCTCAAGTGGGACAGTCCTGAACAAGAGATTGGGGAGTGGGGGGGGGAACCTTAAAATGAGAGCCAGATCATTCGGGGTGGGGGAGGGGGGGGGAGGGGTGACATTGGGCAGCGCTTAAAGCAGAGGAACGCAGGACGAGAGAGCAAGAGGAGACCATTCAGCCCTTCGAGCCTGCTCCACCATCGAACACTGGTTGTGTACCAACAATTCCAGTTCATCACACACAGGGGAGTGGAAATCTGGAACTCCTCTCCCCCCCCGCCCCCCCCAATACACACAAAAGTACTGAGGATAGGTGGGGGCGGGGGGGATTTCTAAATTGGTGAGTTGGTGCCAAGAGACTAATAGAGGGGCAGAATGGGCTGCAGGGAACGAAAGGCCTCTTGCTGTTCGCACATCTCATTGGCAAGACATTGGTACGGCCACACTTGGAATACTGTGTACAGTTCTGGTCACCCTATTATAGAAAGGATATTATTAAACTAGAAAGAGTGCAGAAAAGATTTACTAGGATGCTACCGGGACTTGATGGTTTGAGTTATAAGGAGAGGCTGGATAGACTGGGATTTTTTTCTCTGGAGCGTAGGAGGCTGAGGGGTGATCTGATAGAGGTCTATAAAATAATGAGGGGCACAGATCAGCTCGATAGTCAATATCTTTTCCCAAAGGTAGGGGAGTCTAAAACTAGAGGGCATAGGCTTAAGGTGAGAGGGGAGAGATACAAAAGTGTCCAGAGGGGCAATTTTTTCTCACAGAGGGTGGTGAGTGTCTGGAACAAGCTGCCAGAGGTAGTAGTAGAGGCGGGTACAATTTTGTCTTTTAAAAAGCGTTCAGTTACATGGGTAAGATGGGTATAGAGGGATATGGGCCAAACGCGGGCAATTGGGACTAGTTTAGGGGTGAAAAGAAGGGACGGCATGGACAGGTTGGGCCGAAGGGCCTGTTTCCATGCTGAAAACCTCGATGACCCTGTCTCAAACACCACTCCTGCCAGCCCCGGCGAGTGATTGCTGGACAGACGGACAGCAAGGCGTGCACGGACGGGGCTGGGGTGGCGGGGGGGCGGGGGGACCTTCGGCCTCAAATGCAGAGCTGGTAACCACAGAGAGGGAGGCAACACGACTCCACCTCGGCAAATCTACCCTCACCGGGGACTCAGGTGCGGAGGATGAAGCACCTTGGGGTCAGGGCGGCAGAGATTGAGGGAAGGTCATTAGAAAGGCAGCCTCATGTTCCTCAGTCCACCGTTCGAACGACGGTGTGGCAGGGGTCTCTGTTGGACGGTGAGGGTGGGGCGATCTCATTTAGCTCAGGTGGTTCAAACATGCTGAACATCAGAGAATAACCCAGCACCCCCTCAGGACAAACCCAAAGCAACCTCACATCATGCTTCCCAAATGTACCCTTCCCCACCAGTACTGCTGTTTGTCATTTTCATAAATGACCTGGATGAGGAAGTGGAGGGATGGGTTGGTAAGTTTGCCGACGACACGAAGGTTGGTGGGGTTGAGGATAGTCTGGAGGGATGTCAGAAGTTACAGAGGGACATAGATAGGATGCAAGACTGGGCGGAGAAGTGGCAGATGGACTTCAACCCAGATAAATGCGTCGTGGTCCATTTTGGCAGGTCAAATGGGATGAAGGAGTATAATATAAAGGGAAAGACTCTTAGTACTGTGGAGGATCAGAAGGAGGAGGTGGTTAAGAAGGCGTATGGTGTGCTGGCCTTTATCAATCGAGGGATTGAGTTGAGGAATCGGGAGATAATGATGCAGCTATATAAGACCCTCGTCAGACCCCACTTGGAGTACTGTGCTCAGTTCCGGTCGCCTCATTACAGGAAGGATGTGGAAAAGATTGAAAGGGTGCAGAGGCGATTTACAAGGATGTTGCCTGGATTGAGTGGCATGCCTAATGAGGATAGGCTGAGGGAGCTCGGTCTTTTCTCCTTGGAGAGACGTAGGATGAGAGGAGACCTAATAGAGGTATATAAGATGTTGAGAGGCATAGATCGGGTGGACTCTCAGAGGCATTTTCCCAGGGTGGAAATGGCTGCTACGAGAGGACACAGGTTTAAGGTGCTGGGGTGTAGGTACAGGGGAGATGTTCGGGGGAAGTTTTTCACACAGAGGGTGGTGGGCGAGTGGAATTGGCTGCCGTCAGTGGTGGTGGAGGCAAACTCAATAGGGTCTTTTAAGAGACTCCTGGATGAGTACATGGGACTTAACAGGATGGAGGGTTATAGGTAGGCCTAAAAGGTAGGGATATGTTCGGCACAACTTGTGGGGCCGAAGGGCCTGTTTTGTGCTGTAGTTTTCTATGTTTCTTACTGGGCCCCAGTGTTACAGAGCGAGAGACCCGTCCCCACCAGTACTGTATCCCAGTGTTATACAGTGACAGACCCGTCCCCACCAGTACTGGACCCCAGTGTTATACAGTGACAGACCCGTCCCCACCAGTACTGTACCCCAGTGCTACACAATGATAGACCCGTCCCCACCAGTACTGTACCCCAGTGTTATACAGTGACAGACCCGTCTCCACCAGTACTGTATCCCAGTGTTATACAGTGACAGACCCGTCCCCTCCAGTACTGTACCCCAGTGTTACACAGTGACAGACCCGTCCCCACCAGTACTGTACCCGTGTTATACAGTGACAGACCCGTCTCCACCAGTACTGTATCCCAGTGTTATACAGTGACAGACCCGTCCCCACCAGTACTGTACCCCAGTGTTATACAGTGACAGACCCGTCCCCTCCAGTACTGTACCCCAGTGTTACACAGTGACAGACCCGTCCCCACCAGCAGTGTACCCCAGTGTTAGACAGCGACAGACCCGTCCCCACCAGTACTGTACCCCAGTGTTACACAGTGACAGACCCGTCCCCACCAGTACTGTCCCCCAGTGTTATACAGTGACAGACCCGTCCCCACCAGCAGTGTACCCCAGTGTTATACAGTGACAGACCCGTCCCCACCAGCAGTGTACCCCAGTGTTATACAGTGACAGACCCGTCCCCACCAGTACTGTACCCCAGTGTTACACAGTGACAGACCCGTCCCCACCAGTACTGTACCCCAGTGTTATACAGTGACAGACCCGTCCCCACCAGTACTGTACCCCAGTGTTATACAGTGACAGACCCGCCCACACCAGTACTGTACCCCAGTGTTATACAGTGACAGACCCATCCCCACCAGTACTGTACCCCAGTGTTATACAACGACAGACCTGTCCCCACCAGTACTGTACCCCAGTGTTATACAGTGACAGACCCGCCCACACCAGTACTGTACCCCTGTGTTATACAGTGACAGACCCGTCCCCACCAGTACTGTACCCCAGTGTTATACAGTGACAGACCCGTCCCCACCAGTACTGTACCCCAGTGTTATACAGCGACAGACCCGTCCCCACCAGTACTGTACCCCAGTGTTATACAGCGACAGACCCGTCCCCACCAGTACTGTACCCCAGTGTTATACAGTGACAGACCCGTCCCCACCAGTACTGTACCCCAGTGTTATACAGTGACAGACCCGTCCCCTCCAGTACTGTACCCCAGTGTTATACAGTGACATACCCATCCCCACCAGTACTGTACCCCAGTGTTACACAGTGACAGACCCGTCCCCACCAGTACTGTACCCCAGTGTTATACAGTGACAGACCCGTCCCCACTAGTACTGTACCCCAGTGTTATACAGTGACAGACCCGTCCCCACCAGTACTGTACCCCAGTGTTACACAGTGTACGACGGGGGCAGGACTGAAGGAGTAACCAGTTGAGTGGTAGTTGCGATGAGGATTGTTTGCACGGATGTGTAATCCATGGAGGGGCTGTCGTGTGGGGAGCGGAATGGAGCTGCTTTAGTTTATTTATTGAAACTCGTTGCTCGGGTGATTTTCCATCTGCCCTGCAGACTGTAACGCTCTCTCCAGCCTTTGACGTGACTGGATAATCCAGTTGGTCAGAGTGCCAGGCCGCGGGTGTGTGTGTGTGTGTGTGAGATTGCAGCAACAGGCTGTGGGTGCCACACCATGTAAGGGCCCTGCCGGCTGATACATGCTGTGGATGTGGGCACCGGGCCTGTGGGGGCGGGACGGGAGAGGGGGGGGGGAGAGGAGTGTCCTCGGCCTGCCCAGTCTGCGAGCGCCGGCACTGATTTTGGCAATTTGAATGTTGCGGGGTCTCGAGACTGGGCACTGATATTGGGAAAAAAAAGGGGGCAGCTCGATCAGGACACCTTCGCAGGGCTACCAGGGAAAGGCGTTAGATAGATGTAGGCAGGAAGGTCTGGGGCACTTTGCTGCGCACGGTTCCAACAGATTCCAAGCAACGCCCGCAAAGGGAGAGCCACAGTCACTCGGGCAAGAGGCCATTCGGCCCACAGAGTCCGTCCTGTCTCTCAGTGTGCCAATCCGGTCAGTCCCACTCCCCCACCCCCTCTCTCTGTACGCCAATCCCGTCAGTCCCACTCCCCCACCCCCTCTCTCTGTACGCCAATCCCGTCAGTCCCACTCCCCCACCCCCTCTCTCTGTACGCCAATCCCGTCAGTCCCATTTCCCGCACCCCCTCTCTGTACGCCAATCCGGTCAGTCCCACTCCCCCACCCCCTCTCTCTGTACGCCAATCCCGTCAGTCCCACTCCCCCACCCCCTCTCTCTGTACGCCAATCCCGTCAGTCCCACTCCCCCACCCCCTCTCTCTGTACGCCAATCCCGTCAGTCCCACTCCCCCACCCCCTCTCTCTGTACGCCAATCCCGTCAGTCCCACTCCCCCACCCCCTCTCTCTGTACGCCAATCCCGTCAGTCCCATTTCCCCCACCCCCTCTCTGTACGCCAATCCCGTCAGTCCCACTCCCCCACCCCCTCTCTCTGTACGCCAATCCCGTCAGTCCCACTCCCCCACCCCTCTCTCTGCACACCAATCCCGTCAGTCCCATTCCTCTCCGCTCCCACTCTATCCCTGTATCCCGTGAGTTCATGGGCGGCACGGTGGCACAGTGGGTTAGCACTGCTGCCTCACAGCTCCAGGGAACTGGGTTCGATTCCCGGCTTGGGTCACTGTCTGTGCAGAGTCTGCACTTTCTCCCTGTGGGTTTCCTCCGGGTGCTCCGGTTTCCTCCCACACTCCAACCTGTTTGGGTTAGGGTGATTAGCCATGCTAAATTGCCCTCTAATGTCCAAAGATGTGCAGGTTGGGTGGATTGGCGATGCTAAATTGCCCCTTAGTGTCCAAAGATGTGCAGGTTAGGGGGATTGGCCGTGCTAAATTAACCCTAGTGGGAGATTAGCAGGGTAAATATGTGGAGTTAGGGGGATAGGGCCTGGGTGGGATTGTGGTTGGTGCAGACTCAATGGGCTGAATGGCTTCCTTCTGCACTGTGGGATTCTATGACCGTCACATCCTCCCTAAGAATTGTGTCGGTGGCAGGAACTGGACTCAATGCTCTCATGGTGGGGTCCAACCAGAGCTTTATTACAATAGTTTTGGTGCGGTTACTCAACTTTTTTCTTATTCATCTGTGGGACACGGGCGTCGCTGGCTGGCCAGCATTTATTGCCCATCCCTAGTTGCCCCTTGGAGGACAGTTGAGAGTCAACCACATTGCTGTGGCTCTGGAGTCACATGCAGGCCAGACCAGGATAAAAACCATAAGACCATAAGACATAGGAGCAGAATTAGGTCACTCGGCCCATCGAGTCTGCTCCGCCATTCAATCATGGCTGATATTTTTCTCATCCCCATAACCCCTGATCCCCTTATTAATCACGAACCTATCTATCTCTGTCTTAAAGACACTCAATGACCCGGCCTCCACAGCCTTCTGCGGCAAAGAGTTCCACAGATTCACCACTCTCTGGCTGAAGAAATTCCTCCTCATCTCTGTTTTAAAGGATCGTCCCTTTAGCCTGAGGTTGTGCCCTCTGGTTCTAGTTTTTCCTACTAGTGGAAACATCCTCTCCACGTCCACTCTATCCAGGCCTCGCAGTATCCTGTAAGTTTCAATAAGATCCCCCCTCATCCTTCTAAACTCCAACGAGTACAGACCCAGAGTCCTCAACCGTTCCTCATACGACAAGCTCTTCATTCCAGGGATCATTCTTGTGAACCTCCTCCGGACCCTTTCCAAGGCCGGCACATCCTTCCTTAGATACGGGGCCCAAAACTGCTCTCAATACTCCAAATGGGGTCTGACCAGAGCCTTATACAGCCTCAGAAGTACATCCCTGCTCTTGTATTCTAGCCCTCTCGACATGAACGCTAACATTGCATTTGCCTTCCTAACTGCCGACTGAACCTACACGTTAACCTTAAGAGAATCCTGAACAATGACTCCCAAGTCCCTTTGTGCTTCTGATTTCCTAAACATTTTCCCATTTAGAAAATAGTCTATGCCTCCATTCCTCCTTCCAACATTTTTCCACATTGTATTCCATCTGCCACTTCTTTGCCCACTCTCCTAACCTGTCCAAGTCCTTCTGCAGCCCCCCTGCTTCCTCAATACTACCTGTCCCTCTACATATCTTTGTATCATCTGCAAATTTAGCAACTGTGCCTTCCTCCAAATTGTTAATGTAGATTGCGAAAGGTTGTGAAAGGACAGCAGATTTCCTTCCCTAAAGGGAACCAGATGGGTTTTTCCGACAATGGGTCATCAGTAGATTCTTAATTCCAGATATTTTTTTATTGAATTCAAATTCCAACATCTGCCGTGGGTGGGATTCGAACCTGGGTCCCCCAGAACATTAGCTGAGTTTCTGGATTAATAGTCTAGTGATAATACCACTAGGCCATCGCCTCACCCACATATGAACTAGAAGCAGGAATGGTGGGCCCCGCAAGCTTGCCTCACCATTCGATAAGATCATGGCTGATCCAATCATGGTCTCAATCCAACATGCCAATCAAACCCTCCCGCCCCCCCAACCCCCCGCCAATAACCATTTTAACTCCCTCATTAGTGAAGTCTCTATCTCCCCCTACTTTAAAGCTATTCAATCACCTTGCGTGGACACCAAGGGGCAATTTAGCATGGCCAATCCCCCTAACCTGCACATCTTTGGACACTAAGGGGCAATTTAGCACGGCCAATCCACCCAACCCACACATCTTTGGACACTAAGGGGCAATTTAGCATGGCCAATCCACCTAACCTGCACATCTTTGGACACTAAGGGGCAATTTAGCATGACCAATCCACCTAACCTGCACATCTTTGGACACTAAGGGGCAATTTAGCATGGCCAATCCACCTAACCTGCACATCTTTGGACACTAAGGGGCAATTTAGCACGGCCAATCCACCCAACCCGCACATCTTTGGACACTAAGGGGCAATTTTGCATGGCCAATCCACCTAACCTGCACATCTTTGGAGTGTGGGAGGAAACCAGAGCAGCCGGAGGAAACCCATGCCGACACGGAGAGAATGCGCAAACTACAAACTTGGGTGGCACGGTAGCACAGTGGTTAGCGCTGCTGCCTCATAGCTCAAAGGGACCTGGGTTTGATTCCCGGCCTCGGGTCAGTGTGCGTGTGGAATTTGCACTTTCTCCCCGTGTCTGCGTGGGTTTCCTCCGGGTGCTCCGGTTTCCTCCCACAGTCCAAAGATGTTCAGGTTAGGTGGACTGGCCGTTTTAAATTGCCCCTTAGTGTCCAAAGATGTGCAGGTTAGGTGGATTGGCCATGCTAAATTGCCCCTTAGTGTCCAAAGATGTGCAGGTTAGGGGGATTGGCCATGCTAAATTGCCCCTTAGTGTCCAAAGATGTGCAGGTTAGGGGGATTGGCCATGCTAAATTGCCCCTTAGTGTCCAAAGATGTGCGGGTTAGGTGGATTGGCCATGCTAAATTGCCCCTTAGTGTCCAAAGATGTGCAGGTTAGGTGGATTGGCCATGCTAAATTGCCCCTTAGTGTCCAAAGATGTGCGGGTTAGGTGGATTGGCCATGCTAAATTGCCCCTTAGTGTCCAAAGATGTGCAGGTTAGGTGGATTGGCCATGCTAAATTGCCCCTTAGTGTGCCGGGATGTGGAGGTTAGAGGGATTAGTGGGGTAAATGTGTGGGGTTACGGGGATCGGACCTGGGGTGGAATTGTGGTCGGTGCAGACTCGATGGGCCGAATGGCCTCCTTCTGGAGGCTTTCTATGATTTCCACACAGACAGTTGTTTGAATGTTTACGATCCAGTTTACGATCACTGCGCCCTGGAGGCTGCTTCACAATGAGGTCATTAACTAATCCTGCCTCACTGCACATCACCAGAATTGGCTTGCTGTCTGGCTGGCTCGAGAATGTGCTGCTGTAAGAAACGGCCCTGAAAACACACTGATAACCGCATCGTCCAGGCCACCCCTGCCCTCTGACTCGCCCGTTCTGTATGTGGATTAACCATGATCATTATCGCACCGTTCACACGGTTTCCTACACAGATACGAAATAGTAGCAGGGGTAGGCCACTCAGCCCATCAAAGCATTTACTTGGAGACAACCGGATGGAAGTTTCAAAAGGCAATGAAGCAGCATTCTGGCAAAGTGGGTTAGCGCTGCTGCCTCACAGCGCCAGGGACCTGGGTTCAATTCTCGGCTCGGGTCACTGTCTGTGCGGAGTCTGCACGTTCTCCCCGTGTCTGCGTGGGTTTCCTCCGGGGGCTCCGGTTTCCTCCCACAGTCCAAAGATGTGCAGGTTAGGTGGATTGGCCATGCTAAATTGCCCCTTAGTGTCCAAAGATGTGTAGGTTAGGTGGATTGGCCGTGCAAAATTGCCCCTTAGTGTCCAAAGATGTGTAGGTTAGGTGGATTGGCCATGCTAAATTGCCCCTTAGTGTCCAAAGATGTGTAGGTTAGGTGGATCGGCCATGCTAAATTGCCCCTTAGTGTCCAAAGATGTGCTGGTTAGGTGGATTGGCATGCTAAATTGCCCCTTAGTGTCCAAAGATGTGTAGGTTAGGTGGATTGGCCATGCTAAATTGCCCCTTAGTGTCCAAAGATGTACAGGTTAGGTGGATTGGCCATGCAAAATTGCCCCTTAGTGTCCAAAGATGTGTAGGTTAGGTGGATTGGCCATGCTAAATTGCCCCTTAGTGTCCAAAGATGTGCGGGTTAGATGGATTGGCCATGCTAAATTGCCCCTTAGTGTCCAAAGATGTGTCGGTTAGATGGATTGGCCATGCTAAATTGCCCCTTAGTGTCCAAAGATGTGCAGGTTAGGTGGATTGGCCATGCTAAATTGTCCCTTAGTGACCAAAGATGTGCAGGGTAGGGGGATTGGCCATGCTCAATTCTGGTCGCCACACTACCAGAAGGATGTGGAGGCTTTGGAGAGGGTACAGAAAAGATTTACCAGGATGTTGCCTGGTATGGAGGGCATTGGCTATGAGGAGAGGTTGGAGAAACTTGGTTTGTTCTCACTGGAACGATGGAGGTTGAGGGGGGGGCGACCTGATAGAAGTCTACATGATTATGAGAGGCATGGACAGAGTGGATAGTCAGACGCTTTTTCCCCAGGGTGGAAGAGTTAATTACTAGGGGGCACAGGTTTAAGGTGCGAGGGGCAAGGTTTAAAGGAGATGTACGAGGCAGATTTTTTACACAGAGGGTGGTGGGTGCCTGGAACTCGCTGCCGGGGGGAGGCAGTGGAAGCGGATACGATAGTGACTTTTAAGGGGTGTCTTGACAAGGACATGAATATGACGGGAATGGAGGGATACGGTCCCGGGAAGGGTAGGGGGTTGTAGTTCAGTCGGGCAGCATGGTCGGTGCAGGCTTGGAGGGCCGAAGGGCCTGTTCCTGTGCTGTAATTTTCTTTGCGAGCTTAACATGGCGTCATTTATGGAGTTCAATGTGATGTGATACACACAAGCTCAGTGATATCTGAAGGGGTCGGTGCGGGGGGGGTAAGATCACACTTTTAAAGAGAATTAAACTGGTATTTTTCTTAACGCAAGTACAGGCCGGTTGAGTCTCCCAATTAAAGCTGAACGCAGCTTCAGAGGCGAAGTGGCTTTGTGACGGATGCTGTTCTGGGAAACGGCTGTAACGCCTGCGGTATTTGCACTCACTCTCAGAGTTTCAGCTAACAATATGCGGGTGCTTGACGAATCTGTCATCAGGTACAAGCGCTGGAGTGTCTGTGTCTTGACGGAGCAAGAACCAGAGACATGCTGCGATCAAACAATTTTTCATTCTCATAGCATCCCTACAGTGCAGAAGAGGCCATTTGGCCCATCAAATTGACTCTGAGAGAGAGTATCTTACCCAGACTTTCTCCCCCAACCCTATCCCCGTAACCCCACACATTTAGCACGGCCAATCCACCCTAACCAACACGTCTTTCGGACTGTGGGAGGAAACCGGAGCACCCGGAGGAAACCCACGCAGACACGGGGAGAACGTGCAGACTCCACACAGACAGTGACCCGAGACGGGAATGGAACCCGGCTCCCTGGCGCTGTGAGGCAGCAGCGCTAACCCACTGTGCCACCTCAATGTTGGTCAAAGCCACATTTTTTGAAAAGATAAATCATCTGCTGCTTTCCAGTGTCAGGCGTGACGTGCTGGACACTTAAACAGTTGATTCAGTTTATCCTGTGTCAGGCCAGGAATGCAGGAGGAACCAGAGCTCGCTCAAGACAGGCCAACAATTCCAAAGCCACCATTGCTCGGGTTAGGCCCCACAACGAGGGTACTCCATCCAGTTCTGGTCAGCACACACTTTGGGGAGGATGTGAAGGTGGGATCTTAAGCGAGAGAGACAGAGAGACGGAGAGACAGAGAGACAGAGAGACAGAGAGACAGAGAGACAGAGAGACAGAGAGACAGAGAGACACAGAGACACAGAGACACAGAGACACAGAGACACAGAGACACAGAAAGACACAGAAAGACACAGAAAGACACAGAAAGACACAGAAAGACACAGAGACAGAGAAAGACACAGAGACAGAGAAAGACACAGAGACAGAGAAAGACACACAGACAGAGAAAGACACACAGACAGACAGAGAAAGAGAGAGAGAGAGAGACAGAGACACAGAGGGAGAGAGAGAGAGAAAGAAAGACACACAGACAGACAGAGAAAGAGAGAGAGAGACAGAGACACAGAGGGAGAGAGAGAGAGAGAAAGACACACAGACAGACAGAGAAAGAGAGAGAGAGACAGAGACACAGAGGGAGAGAGAGAGAGAGAAAGACACACAGACAGACAGAGAAAGAGAGAGAGACACACACAGAGAGGGAGGAGAGAGAGAGACACACACAGAGAGGGAGGGAGAAAGAGACACACACAGAGGGAGGGAGAAAGAGACACACACAGAGAGGGAGAAAGAGACACACACAGAGAGGGAGAAAGAGACACACACAGAGAGGGAGAAAGAGACACACACAGAGAGGGAGAAAGAGACACACACAGAGGGAGGGAGAAAGAGACACACACAGAGGGAGGGAGAAAGAGACACACACAGAGAGGGAGAAAGAGACACACACAGAGAGGGAGAAAGAGACACACACAGAGAGGGAGAAAGAGACACACACAGAGAGGGAGAAAGAGACACACAGAGAGGGAGAAAGAGACACACAGAGAGGGAGAAAGAGACACACAGAGAGGGAGAAAGAGACACACAGAGAGGGAGAAAGAGACACACAGAGAGGGAGAAAGAGACACACAGAGAGGGAGAAAGAGACACACAGAGAGGGAGAAAGAGACACACAGAGAGGGAGAAAGAGACACACAGAGAGGGAGAAAGAGACACACAGAGAGGGAGAAAGAGACACACAGAGAGGGAGAAAGAGACACACAGAGAGGGAGAAAGAGACACACAGAGAGGGAGAAAGAGACACACAGAGAGGGAGAAAGAGACACACAGAGAGGGAGAAAGAGACACACAGAGAGGGAGAAAGAGACACACAGAGAGGGAGAAAGAGACACACAGAGAGGGAGAAAGAGACACACAGAGAGGGAGAAAGAGACACACAGAGAGGGAGAAAGAGACACACAGAGAGGGAGAAAGAGACACACAGAGAGGGAGAAAGAGACACACAGAGAGGGAGAAAGAGACACACAGAGAGGGAGAAAGAGACACACAGAGAGGGAGAAAGAGACACACAGAGAGGGAGAAAGAGACACACAGAGAGGGAGAAAGAGACACACAGAGAGGGAGAAAGAGACACACAGAGAGGGAGAAAGAGACACACAGAGAGGGAGAAAGAGACACACAGAGAGGGAGAAAGAGACACACAGAGAGGGAGAAAGAGACACACAGAGAGGGAGAAAGAGACACACAGAGAGGGAGAAAGAGACACACAGAGAGGGAGAAAGAGACACACAGAGAGGGAGAGAGGAGAGAGAGAGAGACACACACTCACACAGACAGAGAACGATTGACCAGAACAGTTAGTTCCCAGGGACAAGGGGGTTTCAGCTCCAGGGTTAGGGGGTCGGAGAAGCTGGGGGTCGCTCCTCTCGGAGTGAAGGAGATGCGGGGGGGGGGGGGGGGGTTTGATGGAGGTGGACAAGATGGCGACAGGATTGGATATGGGGGAGAAAGAAAAGCGGTTCCTATTGGCTGATATTTTGCGGGGGGGGGGAGTTAGATTTGGAGTTGGGTAGGTGAGAGGGAAATGAAGAACGTTTCACACAGCGAGTGAGAATGAAGCCGGAACCCACTGCCCACGAGGCGGAGGGGAGCGGAGACGAGGAACGGTTTTGGGAGGAGATTGGAATGGGTGATTGAGGGTGATAAAGTCATGGATACAGGGATAGAGCGGGTGGGGAATGGGACTGAGCGGATTACTGTAGAGAGTCTCGATAGACTGAATGGCATCATCCAGTGCAGTGAGTGACTCCTACAAATAACGGCCAGAGTGTTCCTCACGATGTCTTCAATATTTAGCCGGCAATCCATCACGAATAAAGATGGGTGACCAACACAGTGCTGTGTTGTGGGATCTTGCTGTGCACAGATCGGTTGCCGCGTTCTCTGTCTCACAGCGGTGACCCTTAGCTGGGAAATGTTTCCGTCACGCCCAGTCCCCCTCCGACCCCACTCCCTCTCCCCACTCGCAGGCAGGCCGCCCTCTCTGCCACCGAGTGCCACCTCTCCGCCCTGACCTTCACAGGTTCCCCTCTCCGGCCCAGCTCTCCAAGCACGCTGACCTCCAGTGCGCACCTCGCCAGAGCGGACAAGGAGAAAGTGGTGGGACACAGGGGGCTCTCGCTCAGCACTGGAGAAAAGGCTGCAGTGTGGGTTCAGCTCCGCTGCGTTACGTCCTGGGTGGGACTACCCACACCATGTCAGTAAGGCTCCAGACAATCCATCATAGGATCAGGAGGAGGCCATTCAGCCCTCCAGTCCCATCCGGATCAATCTGCACGGTAACTTCCTTATCCATTCTTAACAGCTAATACGTAGAAACTAGAAGCAGGAGGAGGCCATTCAGCCCTTCCAGCCTGTTCCCACCATTCAGTTTGATCATCGAATTCAATATTCTGATCCCCCCCTTCCCCCCATATCCCTCGATCCCTTTAGCCCCAAGAGCGATATCTAATTCCTTCC
>NW_027593106.1:0-30000 GCF_964213995.1 Mustelus asterias
CTCTCCCTCACACACTCACACTCTCTCCCTCACACACACACACTCTCTCACTCTCCCTCTCTCCCTCACACACACTCTCTCTCTCTCACACACACTCTCTCTCTCACGCACACACACTCTCTCTCTCTCTCACACACACACACTCTCTCTCTCTCTCACACACACACGGGAACACTTACTCTCTCACAGACTGGGACACACACACACTCACACACACACACACACACTCAAACCTGACAAAAACAGCCTGAATGCACAGTCACTTATAATGCAGAAAAAAGAGCCAGGACATTGCAGAGCAGAGGAAATCCTTCAGGATTTCTCACACAACCACTTCGAGAGAGAGAGACAGACAGAGCGAGAGAGAGACAGACAGAGCGAGAGAGAGACAGACAGAGCGAGAGAGAGAGAGAAGAGCGAGAGAGAGAGAGAGAGACAGAGCGAGAGAGAGACAGACAGAGCGAGAGAGAGAGAGACAGACAGAGCGAGAGAGAGAGAGACAGACAGAGCGAGAGAGAGAGAGACAGACAGAGCGAGAGAGAGAGAGACAGACAGAGCGAGAGAGAGAGAGACAGACAGAGCGAGAGAGAGAGAGACAGACAGAGCGAGAGAGAGAGAGACAGACAGAGCGAGAGAGAGAGAGACAGACAGAGCGAGAGAGAGAGAGACAGACAGAGCGAGAGAGAGACAGACAGAGCGAGAGAGAGACAGACAGAGCGAGAGAGAGACAGACAGAGCGAGAGAGAGACAGACAGAGCGAGAGAGAGACAGACAGAGCGAGAGAGAGACAGACAGAGCGAGAGAGAGACAGACAGAGCGAGAGAGAGACAGACAGAGCGAGAGAGAGACAGACAGAGCGAGAGAGAGACAGACAGAGCGAGAGAGAGACAGACAGAGCGAGAGAGAGACAGACAGAGCGAGAGAGAGACAGACAGAGCGAGAGAGAGACAGACAGAGCGAGAGAGAGACAGACAGAGCGAGAGAGAGACAGACAGAGCGAGAGAGAGACAGACAGAGCGAGAGAGAGACAGACAGAGCGAGAGAGAGACAGACAGAGCGAGAGAGAGACAGACAGAGCGAGAGAGAGACAGACAGAGCGAGAGAGAGACAGACAGAGCGAGAGAGAGACAGACAGAGCGAGAGAGAGAGAGACAGAGCGAGAGAGAGAGAGACAGAGCGAGAGAGAGACAGACAGAGCGAGAGAGAGGACAGACAGAGCGAGAGAGAGCGGGGGAGAGCGAGGGCGAGAGAGAGCGAGAGAGAGAGAGAAAGAGAGAGAGGGCGAGCGAGATGGCGAGCGAGAGGGCGAGCGAGAGAGCGAGAGAGAGAGCGAGAGAGAGAAAGAGAGAGAGGGCGAGCGAGAGAGAGAGCGAGAGGGCGAGCGAGAGAGAGAGCGAGAGAGAGAGCGAGAGAGAGAGCGAGCGAGAGAGAGAGCGAGAGAGAGAGCGAGAGAGAGAGCGAGAGAGCGAGCGATGGAGCGAGAGAGAGAGCGAGCGAGGGAGCGAGCGAGGGAGCGAGCGAGGGAGCGAGCGAGGGAGCGAGCGAGGGAGCGAGCGAGGGAGCGAGGGAGAGAGCGAGGGAGAGAGCGAGGGAGAGAGCGAGGGAGAGAGCGAGGGAGAGAGCGAGGGAGAGAGCGAGGGAGAGAGCGAGGGAGAGAGCGAGGGAGAGAGCGAGGGAGAGAGCGAGGGAGAGAGCGAGGGAGAGAGCGAGGGAGAGAGCGAGGGAGAGAGCGAGGGAGAGAGCGAGGGAGAGAGCGAGGGAGAGAGCGAGGGAGAGAGCGAGGGAGAGAGCGAGGGAGAGAGCGAGGGAGAGAGCGAGGGAGAGAGCGAGGGAGAGACGAGGGAGAGACGAGGGAGAGACGAGGGAGAGACGAGGGAGGGAGCGAGGGAGGGAGCGAGGGAGAGAGCGAGGGAGAGAGCGAGGGAGAGAGCGAGGGAGAGAGCGAGGGAGAGAGCGAGGGAGAGAGCGAGGGAGAGAGCGAGGGAGAGAGCGAGGGAGAGAGCGAGGGAGAGAGCGAGGGAGAGAGCGAGGGAGAGAGCGAGGGAGAGAGCGAGGGAGAGAGCGAGGGAGAGAGCGAGGGAGAGAGCGAGGGAGAGAGCGAGGGAGAGAGCGAGGGAGAGAGCGAGGGAGAGAGCGAGGGAGAGAGCGAGGGAGAGAGCGAGGGAGAGAGCGAGGGAGAGAGCGAGGGAGAGAGCGAGGGAGAGAGCGAGGGAGAGAGCGAGGGAGAGAGCGAGGGAGAGAGCGAGGGAGAGAGCGAGGGAGAGAGCGAGGGAGAGAGCGAGGGAGAGAGCGAGGGAGAGAGCGAGGGAGAGAGCGAGGGAGAGAGCGAGTTGGGGGTGGGGAGGAGGCCGAGGCCGAGCCCGGGGTGGGGGGGGGGTGGGGGGCGGATGGGGAGGTTACAGAGATAGGGAGGGGTGTAGGGGCTGGAGGAGGTTACAGAGATAGGGAGGGTTGTTGGGGCTGGAGGAGGTTACAGAGATAGGGAGGGGGTGTAGGGGCTGGAGGAGGTTACGGAGATAGGGAGGGGGTGTCGGGACTGGAGGAGGTTACAGAGATAGGGAGGGGGTGTAGGGGCTGGAGGAGGTTACAGAGATAGGGAGGGGTGTCAGGGCTGGAGGAGGTTACAGAGATAGGGAGGGCTGTCGGGGCTGGAGGGGGTTACAGAGATAGGGAGGGGGTGTAGGGGCTGGAGGAGGTTACAGAGATAGGGAGGGGTGTCAGGGCTGGAGGGGGTTACAGAGATAGGGAGGGGGTTAGGGGCTGGAGGAGGTTACAGAGATAGGGAGGGGTGTCGGGGCTGGAGGCGGTTACAGAGATAGGGAGGGGGTGTCGGGGCTGGAGGAGGTTACAGAGATAGGGAGGGGGCGTAGGGGCTGGAGGAGGTTACAGAGATAGGGAGGGGTGTCGGGGCTGGAGGCGGTTACAGAGATAGGGAGGGGGTGTAGGGGCTGGAGGAGGTTACAGAGATAGGGAGGGGGCGTAGGGGCTGGAGGAGGTTACAGAGATAGGGAGGGGGCGTAGGGGCTGGAGGAGGTTACAGAGATAGGGAGGGGTGTAGGGGCTGGAGGGGGTTACAGAGATAGGGAGGGGGTGTAGGGGCTGGAGGAGGTTACAGAGATAGGGAGGGGGTGTAGGGGCTGGAGGAGGTTACAGAGATAGGGAGGGGGCGTAGGGGCTGGAGGAGGTTACAGAGATAGGGAGGGGTGTAGGGGCTGGAGGAGGTTACAGAGATAGGGAGGGGTGTAGGGGCTGGAGGAGGTTACAGAGATAGGGAGGGGTGAAGCAGTGTGGGGATCTCTGGGGCTGAGGATTACTCTCTCGGGGGAAATGGCTGACCGGATCGAGACAGAGCGATGCTGGGCACGGTCGTTGTGGCCATTCTGCCCAGCGTGCTGAGCCTGTCCTTACCTCCCTGTGTTTGAGAAGGTGAGAGGTGAGCCGGGAGGCCAGCAGTCCAGTCAGCACCTGCTTGAGTCCGGACAGGAGTTCGCTGGTGACCACCTGCTGCCATTCCGCTGCCTTTCCCTCCATGCAGGGCAGACATGTGTAGACAATATTATCAGGAAGGTTCGACAGGATCTCATACATCTCATCTGGAAAGGCCACAGACAAACAGAGGCAGAGTGAGTCCACAGCAACACACCGACAAATACTTCCCAATCACTACCCACGCACAGCAAGAGGCCGTTACAATCCCGACAGTGCACAACAAGACCATTCAGCCCGTCAAGTCTGCACCAACTCCCCGACAGAGCATCGATACTCAATCCCACCCCCTGCCCTGTACCCGTAACCCTGAACATTTATCCAGCCAATCCCCCTAACCCGCACATCTTTGGACTGTGGGAGGAAACCGGAGCACCCGGAGGAAACCCACGCAGACACGGGGAGAATGTGCAAACTCCACACAGACAGTGACCCGAGCCAGGAATAGAACCCGGTTCCCTGGCGCTGTGAAGCAGCAGCGCTAACTACTGTGTCACCGTGCCCCTGGGAATCGAACCCCGGTCCCTGGCGCTGTGAGGCAGCAGCGCTAACCACTGTGCCACCGTGCCCCCGGGAATCGAACCCCGGTCCCTGGCGCTGTGAGGCAGCAGCGCTAACCACTGTGTCACCGTGCCCCCGGGAATCGAACCCCGGTCCCTGGCGCTGTGAGGCAGCAGCGCTAACCACTGTGTCACCGTGCCCCCGGGAATGGAACCCGGGTCCCTGGCGCTGTGAGGCAGCAGCGCTAACCACTGTGTCACCGTGCCCCCGGTAATGGAACCCGGGTCCCTGGCACTGTGAGGCAGCAGCGCTAACCACTGTGCCACCGTGCCCCCGGGAATCGAACCCGGGTCCCTGGCGCTGTGAGGCAGCAGCGCTAACCACTGTGCCACCGTGCCCCCGGGAATGGAACCCGGGTCCCTGGCGCTGTGAGGCAGCAGCGCTAACCACTGTGCCACCGTGCCCCCGGGAATCGAACCCGGGTCCCTGGCGCTGTGAGGCAGCAGCGCTAACCACTGTGCCACCGTGCCCCCGGGAATCGAACCCGGGTCCCTGGCGCTGTGAGGCAGCAGCGCTAACCCACTGTGCCACCGTGCCCCCGGGAATCGAACCCGTGTCCCTGGCGCTGTGAGGCAGCAGCGCTAACCACTGTGCCACCGTGCCCCCGGGAATCGAACCCGGGTCCCTGGCGCTGTGAGGCAGCAGCGCTAACCCACTGTGCCACCGTGCCCCCGGGAATCGAACCCGGGTCCCTGGCGCTGTGAGGCAGCAGCGCTAACCACTGTGCCACCGTGCCCCCGGGAATCGAACCCGGGTCCCTGGCGCTGTGAGGCAGCAGCGCTAACCCACTGTGCCACCGTGCCGTATTGTGATCACTCACCCTGAAGTTTCCCAGCATCTGCAGACTGAGACTTCCAAAGGGGAATAAACCTATTGCCCCGTGCAAGGCTTATGGGGAAAGTGAAGGGGCATGGGGTACAAGGGGACGTTGCTTTGTGGGTTCAGAACTGGCTTGCCCACAGAAGGCAAAGAGTGGTTGTAGATTGGTCATTTTCAGAGTGGAGGTCGGTCACCAGTGGAGTGCCCCAGGGATCTGTTCTGCGACCCTTGCTCTTTGTGGTTTTTATAAATGACCTGGATGAGGAAGTGGAGGGATGGGTTGGCAAGTTTGCTGATGACACAAAGGTTGGTGGGGTTGTGGATAGTGTCGAGGGATGTCAGCAGTTGCAACGAGACATAGATAGGATGCAAGACTGGGCGGAGAAGTGGCAGATGGACTTCAACCCAGATAAGTGTGTGGCGGTTCATTTTGGCAGGTCGAATAGGATGGAAGAATATAATATTAAGGGTAAGACGCTTGGCAGTGTGGAAGATCAGAAGGATCTTGGGGTCCGGGTTCATAGGACGCTCAAAGCAGCGTCGCAGGTAGAGGCTGTGGTTAAGAAGGCGTATGGAATACTGACCTTCATCAATAGAGGAATTGAGTTTAGAAATCGGGAGATAATGCTGCAGCTGTATAGGACCCTGGTCTGACCCCACCTGGAGTACTGTGCCCAGTTCTGGTCGCCTCATTACAGAAAGGATGTGGAAGCCATAGAAAGGGTGCAGAGGAGATTTACAAGGATGTTGCCTGAATTAGGTGGCATGCCTTATGAGGATAGGTTGAGTGAGCTTGGCCTTTTCTCCTTGGAGAGACGAAGGATGAGGGGTGACCTGATAGAGGTGTATAAGATGTTGAGAGGTATTGATCGAGTGGATTCTCAGAGGCTTTTTCCCAGGGCTGAAATGGTTGCCACAAGAGGACACAGGTTTAAGGTGCTGGGGAGTGGGTACAGAGGAGATGTCAGGGGTAAGTGTTTCACTCAGAGGGTGGTGGGTGAGTGGAATCGGCTGCCGGTAGTGGTGGTGGAGGCGGATTCGATAGGGTCTTTTAAGAGACTTCTGGATAAGTTCATGGAAGTTAGTAAGATAGAGGGTTATAGGTAGGTCTAGAGGGTAGGGACATGTTCGGCGCAACTTGTGGGCCGAAGGGCCTGTTTGTGCTGTAGTTTTTCTATGTTCTATATGAGAATGAAAGAAATAGAAGGATGTGATGATGGGGGTGAGATGTGTAGGTTAGGGGGATTGGCCATGATGAATTGCCCCTTAGTGTCCAAAGATGTATAGGTTAGGTGGATTGGCCACGGTAAATGTGCAGGATTACAGGGATAGGTGGGGCTGGATAAGATGTTCTTTTGGGGAATCAGTGCAGAGATGATGGGCCAAGCGGCCTCTTTCTGCATTGCAGGGATTCAGTGGTGCAGGGATCAGTGCGCATTCTCCAAGGTGGCCTTCACGACACACGACAGCGCAGAGTCGCTGAGCAGAAACTGATAGCCAAGTTCCGCACACATGAGGACGGCCTAAACCGGGATATTGGGTTCATGTCACACTATCTGTAACCCCCACGACTTGCCTGGGCTTGCAAAACCTCACTAACTGTCCTGTCTGGAGACAATACACATCTCTTCAACCTGTGCTTAACCCTCTCTCCACTCACATTGTCTGAACCTTTAAGACTTGATTACCTGTAAAGACTCACATTCCAACCATTATTCACGTAAATTGAGTTTGCGTCTTTGTGCCCTGTTTGTGATCAGAACTCCCACCCACCTGACGAAGGGACAGCCTGTTCCGAAAGCGAGTGGCTTTCGCTAACAAATAAACCTGGTGTTGTTCGACTTCTTACTGGGATTGAGTGGAGACAGGAGCTCCGATGATACACCTCTTCGCTGTTCTTCTCTCCACCGAGGGTGCCTGCGTATCAGAGCGTTCCCTGGTACACAGTCCAGGACACGAGCTACTCCTGCAGCAAGGTGGAACGAGACAGTCTGGGGGTGGGGAGAGAGAGCGAGCGAGTCTGCGGGAGGGCGGGGAGAGAGAGCGAGCGAGTCTGCGGGAGGGCGGGGAGAGAGAGCGAGCGAGTCTGCGGGAGGGCGGGGAGAGAGAGCGAGCGAGTCTGCGGGAGGGCGGGGAGAGAGAGCGAGCGAGTCTGCGGGAGGGCGGGGAGAGAGAGCGAGGGTGAGTCTGCGGGGGGGCGGGGAGAGAGAGCGAGTGAGTCTGCGGGAGGGCAGGGAGAGAGAGCGAGGGTGAGTCTGCGGGGGGGCGGGGAGAGAGAGCGAGTGAGTCTGCGGGAGGGCGGGGAGAGAGAGCGAGGGTGAGTCTGCGGGAGGGCGGGGAGAGAGAGTGAGGGCGAGTCTGCGGGGGGGCGGGGAGAGAGAGCGAGTGAGTCTGCGGGAGGGCGGGGAGAGAGAGCGAGGGTGAGTCTGCGGGAGGGCGGGGAGAGAGAGCGAGCGAGTCTGCGGGAGGGCGGGGAGAGAGAGTGAGGGTGAGTCTGCGGGAGGGCGGGGAGAGAGAGCGAGGGCGAGTCTGCGGGAGGGCGGGGAGAGAGAGCGAGCGATTCTGCGGGAGGGCGGGGAGAGAGAGCGAGCGAGTCTGCGGGAGGGCGGGGAGAGAGAGCGAGCGAGTCTGCGGGAGGGCGGGGAGAGAGAGCGAGCGAGTCTGCGGGAGGGCGGGGAGAGAGAGCGAGGGTGAGTCTGCGGGAGGGCGGGGAGAGAGAGCGAGCGAGTCTGCGGGAGGGCGGGGAGAGAGAGCGAGCGAGTCTGCGGGAGGGCGGGGAGAGAGCGAGTGAGTCTGCGGGAGGGCGGGGAGAGAGAGCGAGCGAGTCTGCGGGAGGGTGGGGAGAGAGAGCGAGTGAGTCTGCGGGAGGGCGGGGAGAGAGAGCGAGTGAGTCTGCGGGAGGGCGGGGAGAGAGAGCGAGCGAGTCTGCGGGAGGGCGGGGAGAGAGCGAGTGAGTCTGCGGGAGGGCGGGGAGAGAGAGCGAGCGAGTCTGCGGGAGGGCGGGGAGAGAGAGCGAGCGAGTCTGCGGGAGGGCGGGGAGAGAGAGCGAGGGTGAGTCTGCGGGAGGGCGGGGAGAGAGAGCGAGGGTGAGTCTGCGGGAGGGCGGGGAGAGAGAGCGAGGGTGAGTCTGCGGGAGGGCGGGGAGAGAGAGCGAGGGAGTCTGCGGGAGGGCGGGGAGAGAGAGCGAGCGAGTCTGCGGGAGGGCGGGGAGAGAGAGCGAGCGAGTCTGCGGGAGGGCGGGGAGAGAGAGCGAGCGAGTCTGCGGGAGGGCGGGGAGAGAGAGCGAGCGAGTCTGCGGGAGGGCGGGGAGAGAGAGCGAGCGAGTCTGCGGGAGGGCGGGGAGAGAGAGCGAGTGAGTCTGCGGGAGGGCGGGGAGAGAGAGCGAGCGAGTCTGCGGGGGGGGGATGGTTGGCACGGTGCCCACATCACTTCACCACTCACCTGATACACCTTCACACTTGGCGTGTACCCAGTGGTCACATTTTGAGCATTGCATCATCTTGCTCTCATAATCATTATCTTCATAGCATTTGGTGCAGATGGGGCAATAATTCCCTGGGTAAACCACAAACACAACACCACAGTTCAGTACACGGCACGCCGCAATTAGTCAACTTCCAACGCACAAACACATGGGCACATGTTGTAACAATGTTGGGAGTGTGCTGTAGACCTCCCAACAGGAGACAGAGGAACAGATGTGTCGTCAGAGAGGGAAAAGGTGTGGAAAAAGCAGGGTAGCTTGCAACGGGCGGCTTTAACTTCCTCCATATTGTCTGGAACTCCCTGACGGCCGGGGGCTCGGATGGAGAGCAATTTGTCAGATCGGTGCGGGAGGGGTTTTTGGATACAGGGTGTTGACAATCCAACCAGGGAGCGGGGCCATACCAGACGTGGGGAATGAGCCAGGCCAGGTGGTCCATGTTTCAGTGGGGGAAGCAGTTTGGGCTGAGTGACCATAATTCCACAAGAGTTTGGGTGGAAGAGTGGCCCTCGGGTGAGGGTGCTGAGTTGGGTGAGGGCCATTGACATCCAAATTAGACAGGAACTGGGGGGGTGTGGAATGGGAGCGGCTCTTTGAGGGCAAATCCACATCTGGGAGGTTGTTACAGGCCAGTTGATTGAGGAGCAGGACAGGCACGTCCCCCAAAAACCAAAGGGTAGAAATGGCAGGATTCAGGAACCATGGAAGACAATGGAAATTTGTAAGCTTCGTCAAAAGGAATAGGATACATTAGGCATGTAAAAATGGCAAAGCCCTAAGGAGTACAGTGAAAGTAGGAAGCAACTTAAACATGGAATTAGGAGGCCATGTAATGGCTCCTTTTAGCCCTCCTAATTCCATGTCAGGGAAATGTTCGGGGGAAGTTTTTCACACAGAGGGTGGTGGGTGAGTGGAATCGGCTGCCGTCAGCGGTGGTGGAGGCAAACTCAATCGGGTCTTTTAAGAGACTCCTGGATGAGTACATGGGACTTAATAGGATGGAGGGTTATAGGTAGGTCTAAAAGGTAGGGATATGTTCAAAGAACAAAGAACAATACAGCACAGGAACAGGCCCTTCGGCCCTCCAAGCCCGCGCCGCTCCCTGGTCCAAACTAGACCATTCTTTTGTATCCCTCCATTCCCACTCCGTTCATGTGGCTGTCTAGATAAGTCTTAAACGTTCCCAGTGTGTCCGCCTCCACCACCTTGCCCGGCAGCGCATTCCAGGCCCCCACCACCCTCTGTGTAAAATACGTCCTTCTGATATCTGTGTTAAACCTCCCCCCCTTCACCTTGAACCTGTGACCCCTCGTGAACGTCACCACCGACCTGGGGAAAAGCTTCCCACCGTTCACCCTATCTATGCCTTTCATAATTTTATACACCTCTATTAAGTCTCCCCCCATCCTCCGTCTTTCCAGGGAGAACAACCCCAGTTTCCCCAATCTCTCCTCACAACTCAGCCCCTCCATACCAGGCAACATCCTGGTAAACCTCCTCTGCACTCTCTCCAAAGCCTCCACGTCCTTCTGGTAGTGTGGCGGCCAGAACTGGACGCAGCGTTCCAAATGTTCGGCACAACCTGTGGGGCCGAAGGGCCTGTTTTGTGCTGTAGTTTTTCTATGTTTCTAATAAAAGCCTTGAGCAAACAGGGTCAAGGAGAATCCCAAGGCCTCTTCTGCATATACTAGGAGCAAGAGGATAGCAAGAGAAAGAGTGGGCCCACTGGCGGACAATGGAGGGAAGCTGTGTGTGGAGCCACAGGAAATGGGTGAGATCCTCAATGCGTACTCCGTATCACATGACGGATGTTGAGCTCAGGGATAGGTGGTGTGAACACTCGAGAATGGCAATCTATCGAAGGAGGAAGTGTTGAGTATCCTAAATTCCGTTAAGGTAGACAGGTCCCCGGGGCCGGATAGGATCTATCCCAGGTTACTGCGGGAGGCAAGGGAAAAAATAGATGGAGCCTGAACAGATATCTTCACATCCTCTTTGACCACAGGCGAGGTTCCAGAGGACTGGAGAGTAGCCAACGTTGTTTCCCCGGTTTAAGAAAGGAAGCAGGGATAATCCAGAAATTATCGGCCGGTGAGCCTGATGCCAGCGGTGGGGAAGCTTTTGGAGGAGATACTGAGGGACAGGATACAGGAACATTCAGAGGAAAATGGACCAGTCGGTGACAGGCAGCTTGGTTTTGTACATTTAAGAGACACCGGGATCGGTGCATGAACAGGGAGGGAATAAAGGGATACGGACCGAGTAAGGACATCATGATCGGCACTGGCTTGGAGGGCCGAAGGGTTCCTGTGCTGTACATTCCTTTGTTCCTTGTCACCAAGAGCAGCACATCTCACCCAGCTTTACCAAGCAGCTCAACAGTGCTCCCTCTACACTGTCCCCCATCAAACACTCCCAGGACAGGTACAGCACGGGGTTAGATACAGAGTAAAGCTCCCTCTACACTAGCCCCCATCAAACACTCCCAGGACAGGTACAGCACGGGGTTAGATACAGAGTAAAGCTCCCTCTACACTGTCCCCATCAAACACTCCCAGGACAGGTACAGCACGGGGTTAGATACAGAGTAAAGCTCCCTCTACACTAGCCCCCATCAAACACTCCCAGGACGGGTACAACACGGGGTTAGATACAGAGTAAAGCTCCCTCTGCACTGTCCCCCATCAAACACTCCCAGGACAGGTACAGCACGGGGTTAGATACAGAGTAAAGCTCGCTCTACACTGTCCCCATCAAACACTCCCAGGACAGGTACAGGACGGGGTTAGATACAGAGTAAAGCTCCCTCTACACTGTCCCCATCAAACACTCCCAGGACAGGTACAGCACAGGGTTAGATACAGAGTAAAGCTCCCTCTACACTGTCCCCATCAAACACTCCCAGGACAGGTACAGCACGGGGTTAGATACAGAGTAAAGCTCCCTCTACACTGTCCCCCATCAAACACTCCCAGGACAGGTACAGCACGGCGTTAGATACAGAGTAAAGCTCCCTCTACACTGTCCCCATCAAACACTCCCAGGACAGGTACAGCACGGGGTTAGATACAGAGTAAAGCTCCCTCTACACTGTCCCCATCAAACACTCCCAGGACAGGTACAGCACGGGGTTAGATACAGAGTAAAGCTCCCTCGACACTGTCCCCCATCAAACACTCCCAGGACAGGTACAGCACGGGGTTAGATACAGAGTAAAGCTCCCTCTGCACTGTCCCCATCAAACACTCCCAGGACAGGTACAGCACGGGGTTAGATACAGAGTAAAGCTCCCTCTACACTGTCCCCATCAAACACTCCCAGGACAGGTACAGCACGGGGTTAGATACAGAGTAAAGCTCCCTCTGCACTGTCCCCATCAAACACTCCCAGGACAGGTACAGCACGGGGTTAGATACAGAGTAAAGCTCCCTCTACACTGTCCCCCATCAAACACTCCCAGGACAGGTACAGCACGGGGTTAGATACAGAGTAAAGCTCCCTCTACACTGTCCCCCATCAAACACTCCCAGGACAGGGACAGCACGGGGTTAGATACAGAGTAAAGCTCCCTCGACACTGTCCCCCATCAAACACTCCCAGGACAGGTACAGCACGGGGTTAGATACAGAGTAAAGCTCCCTCTACACTGTCCCCCATCAAACACTCCGAGGACAGGTACAGCACGGGGTTCGATACAGAGTAAAGCTCCCTCTGCACTGACCCCACTGACTTGTCAGAGGGGCAAGGGAACCCTGAAACCAGGTATCAATCCCCAGCACCCCTCCACCGCCCACCTTCCCCAGCTGTCAATGCTTACCTTTCTCAAAGAGATTGGCGCAGTCGTTACACAGGGTAAAGTCATATGACCACTCAGCGTCCCAGCTCCTGCCGGGGGTGGTGGCCCCACAGCTTTTACAGCGCACACACTTGGGACAGACCTGGTCAGGGAGGAGAGGGAAGAGAAAGGAGTCAGGAACACCGGCACCCAGTTCACATCTCACACAACAGCCGTCAGTAACAGAGGGGCAAACTGTGGGTGTCTGTGATTCCCCCACACGGGGACGGGACGGGGGTCTGTGATTACCCCACACGGTGACGGGACGGGGGTCTGTGATTCCCCCACACGGTGACGGGGGGGTCTGTGATTCCCCCACACGGTGACGAGACGGGGGTCTGTGATTCCCCCACACGGTGACGGGACGGGGGTCTGTGATTCCCCCACACGGTGACGGGACGGGGGTCTGTGATTCCCCCACACGGTGACGGGACGGGGGTCTGTGATTCCCCCACACGGGGACGGGACGGGGGTCTGTGATTCCCCCACACGGGGACGGGACGGGGGTCTGTGATTCCCCCACACGGGGACGGGGGGGTCTGTGATTCCCCCACACGGGGACGGGACGGGGGTCTGTGATTCCCCCACACGGGGACGGGGGTGTCTGTGATTCCCCCACACGGGGACGGGGGGGTCTGTGATTCCCCCACACGGGGACGGGACGGGGGTCTGTGATTCCCCCACACGGTGACGGGGGGGGTCTGTGATTCCCCCACACGGTGACGGGACGGGGGGTCTGTGATTCCCCCACACGGTGACGGGACGGGGGTCTGTGATTCCCCCACACGGTGACGGGACGGGGGTCTGTGATTCCCCCACACGGTGACGGGACGGGGGTCTGTGATTCCCCCACACGGTGACGGGATACGGTGGGCGTGGGGGTCCCTGTCGGGGGAGGGGGACTTACCCAGGTCTGCCTCTTTTTGCTTGGTTTGGTTGGATAGTTTGGCCCTAAGCAGGCAGCATGGTAGGTCGCTCGACACTTGTTACACTCCAGTAGATGCTGTGGGCAGAAAGCACACAAGGTTCAGGGACAGAACTGAAATCCATTCCTGTGGCTCGCCTGAGCAGTACATCACACAGCAGTGTGCCCACGACAAAGGTGGTTACCAAAGGCACGTTCCTGCACACAGCAAGATCCCAGAAACAAAAAACATCTTCCCTTTGTGAACCGGTTTTCTCCTCTGACAGTGCGGCACTCCCTCAGCACTGACCCTCTGACAGTGCGGCACTCCCTCAGCACTGACCCGCTGACAGTGCGGCACTCCCTCAGCACTGACCCACTGACAGTGCGGCACTCCCTCAGCACTGACCCTCTGACAGTGTGGCATTCCCTCAGCACTGACCCTCTGACAGTGCGGCACTCCCTCAGCACTGACCCTCTGACAGTGCGGCACTCCCTCAGTACTGACCCTCTGACAGTGCGGCACTCCCTCAGTACTGACCCTCTGACAGTGCGGCACTCCCTCAGTACTGACCCTCTGACAGTGCGGCACTCCCTCAGCACTGACCCTCTGACAGTGCGGCACTCCCTCAGCACTGACCCACTGACGGTGCGGCACTCCCTCAGCACTGACCCTCTGACAGTGCGGCACTCCCTCAGCACTGACCCACTGACGGTACGGCACTCCCTCAGCACTGACCCTCTGACAGTGCGGCACTCCCTCAGCACTGACCCTCTGACAGTGCGGCACTCCCTCAGCACTGATCCTCTGACAGTGCGGCACTCCCTCAGCACTGACCCTCTGACAGTGCGGCACTCCCTCAGCACTGACCCTCTGACAGTGCGGCACTCCCTCAGCACTGACCCTCTGACAGTGCGGCACTCCCTCAGTACTGACCCTCTGACAGTGCGGCACTCCCTCAGTACTGACCCTCTGACAGTGCGGCACTCCCTCAGCACTGACCCTCTGACAGTGCGGCACTCCCTCAGTACTGACCTTCGGACAGTGCGGCACTCCCTCAGTACTGACCCTCTGACAGTGCGGCACTCCCTCAGCACTGACCCACTGACAGTGCGGCACTCCCTCAGTACAGACCCTCTGACAGTGCGGCACTCCCTCAGTACTGACCCTCTGACAGTGCGGCACTCCCTCAGTACTGACCCTCTGACAGTGCGGCACTCCCTCAGTACTGACCCTCTGACAGTGCGGCACTCCCTCAGCACTGACCCTCTGACAGTGCGGCACTCCCTCAGTACTGACCCTCTGACAGTGCGGCACTCCCTCAGTAATGACCCTCTGACAGTGCGGCACTCCCTCAGCACTGACCCTCTGACAGTGCGGCACTCCCTCAGCACTGACCCTCTGACAGTGCGGCACTCCCTCAGCACTGACCCTCTGACAGTGCGGCACTCCCTCAGCACTGACCCTCTGACAGTGCGGCACTCTGGGAATGTGGGCCTTCCTTTGATTGCCATTTCCTGTCCGCTGCTATGCTGATTGGGAAGGTCTCTGAAGCTGATTCCAGTCTGTTTTCACTCTGCTACCCCCCCTGCACCCCTCACTAATCCCATTCCCATTGGGAAAGGCCCTCTGCCCCTCCGCACTCCCATTGGGAAAGGCCCTCTGCCCCTCCGCACTCCCATTCCCATTGGGAAAGGCCCTCTGCCCCTCCGCACTCCCATTGGGAAAGGCCCTCTGCCCCTCCGCACTCCCATTGGGAAAGGCCCTCTGCCCCTCCGCACTCCCATTGGGAAAGGCCCTCTGCCCCTCCGCACTCCCATTCCCATTGGGAAAGGCCCTCTGCCCCTCCGCACTCCCATTGGGAAAGGCCCTCTGCCCCTCCGCACTCCCATTCCCATTGGGAAAGGCCCTCTGCCCCTCGGCACTCCCATTGGGAAAGGCCCTCTGCCCCTCCGCACTCCCATTGGGAAAGGCCCTCTGCCCCTCCGCACTCCCATTGGGAAAGGCCCTCTGCCCCTCCGCACTCCCATTGGGAAAGGCCCTCTGCCCCTCCGCACTCCCATTGGGAAAGGCCCTCTGCCCCTCCGCACTCCCATTGGGAAAGGCCCTCTGCCCCTCCGCACTCCAATTGGGAAAGGCCCTCTGCCCCTCCGCACTCCCATTGGGAAAGGCCCTCTGCCCCTCTGCACTCCCACTGGGAAAGGCCCTCTGCCCCTCCGCACTCCCATTGGGAAAGGCCCTCTGCCCCCCCGCACTCCCATTGGGAAAGGCCCTCTGCCCCTCCGCACTCCCATTGGGAAAGGCCCTCTGCCCCTCCGCACTCCCATTGGGAAAGGCCCTCTGCCCCTCCGCACTCCCATTGGGAAAGGCCCTCTGCCCCTCCGCACTCCCATTGGGAAAGGCCCTCTGCCCCCCCGCACTCCCATTGGGAAAGGCCCTCTGCCCCTCCGCACTCCCATTGGGAAAGGCCCTCTGCCCCTCCGCACTCCCATTGGGAAAGGCCCTCTGCCCCTCCGCACTCCCATTGGGAAAGGCCCTCTGCCCCTCCGCACTCCCATTGGGAAAGGCCCTCTGCCCCTCCGCACTCCCATTCCCATTGGGAAAGGCCCTCTGCCCCTCCGCACTCCCATTCCCATTGGGAAAGGCCCTCTGCCCCTCCGCACTCCCATTGGGAAAGGCCCTCTGCCCCTCCGCACTCCCATTCCCATTGGGAAAGGCCCTCTGCCCCTCCGCATTCCCATTGGGAAAGGCCCTCTGCCCCCCCTCACCCCAATACCTTGGAGGCTTTGCTCTTGCGGCCACAGACATGGCAGAACTTGCAGCGGCGACAGCACCAGTTCTCCTTCTGCTCCGCAGACGGCCTCTCCCTCTCGTCCAGACAGAAGCTGTGGAACGGTTCGCAGCACACCTGGCAATAAACCATCTGTGCGCCGGGAGGAAGACGAGTCGGGGGGGCGAGAATGGGGTTCAAAGGGGAGAGAGAGGGGGGGATAACGAGAGAGATCAGAGTCAGAAACCATGGCCCAGCAACCAAGACAAACACAACAACCTCCGAGCCTAACTAACAGGAGCGAGGGTAGGCCATTCGCTCCATCAATACTAACCCTCTGCCACTCAATCAGATCATTGGCTGAGATGATTGTGGTCTCCACTCCCACTTTCCTGTCTGTTCCCCAACCCCATAACCACCCCCCCCCGCCGGCTCCTACAGACCCCGCCGCTCTCGGTGTGGGCGGGGGGTGGGGAGAGAAAGAGAGCTACATCACTCGCCGGCACTCCAAACAGGGGGAAAAACAACGCCTCTACTTTCTCAGAAGACTAAGGAAATTTGGCATGTCCGCTACGACTCTCACCAACTTTTACAGATGCACCATAGAAAGCATTCTTTCTGGTTGTATCACAGCTTGGTCTGGGGCTCCTGCTCTGCCCAAGACCGCAAGGGAGTACAAAGGGTCGTGAATGTAGCCCAATCCATCACGGAAACCAGCCTCCCATCCATTGACTCTGTCTACACTTCCCGTTGCCTCGGGAAAAGCAGCCGGCATAATCAAGGACCCCACGCACCCCGGACATTCTCTCTTCCACCTTCTTCCGTCGGGAAAAAGATACAAAAGTCTGAGGTCACGTCCCAACCGACTCAAGAACAGCTTCTTTCCTGCTGCTGTCAGACTTTTGAATGGACCTACCTCGCATTAAGTTGATCTTTCTCTACACCCTAGCTATGACTGTAACACTACATTCTGCACCCTCTCCTTTCCTTCTCTATGAACGGTATGCTTTGTCTGTCTAGCGCGCAGGAAACAATACTTTTCACTGTATGTTAATACATGTGACAATAATAAATCAAATCAAAAATCAGCCTCTTCTTTTTACACTTGTCCCCCTTGCCCTAGATTCTCACCCCTAGCCCCCCCCCTCCACTGAAGGGTAAAATCCCCAGCACATCCACCCTATTCCACCCCCTGTAAATCTTATGTATGATTCGAGCCTGTTACACAGGAACAGGAGGAGGCCCCATTCAGCCCCTCGAGCCTGTTACACAGGAACAGGAGGAGGCCCCATTCAGCCCCTCGAGCCTGTTACACAGGAACAGGAGGAGGCCCCATTCAGCCCCTCGAGCCTGTTACACAGGAACAGGAGGAGGCCCTATTCAGCCCCTCGAGCCTGTTACACAGGAACAGGAGGAGGCCATTCAGCCCCTCGAGCCTGTTACACAGGAACAGGAGGAGACCCCATTCAGCCCCTCGAGCCTGTTACACAGGAACAGGAGGAGGCCCCATTCAGCCCCTCGAGCCTGTTACACAGGAACAGGAGGAGGCCCCATTCAGCCCCCTCGAGCCTGTTACACAGGAACAGGAGGAGGCCCCATTCAGCCCCTCGAGCCTGTTACACAGGAACAGGAGGAGGCCCCATTCAGCCTCTCGAGCCTGTTACACAGGAACAGGAGGAGGCCCCATTCAGCCCCTCGAGCCTGTTACACAGGAACAGGAGGAGGCCCCATTCAGCCCCTCGAGCCTGTTACACGGGAACAGGAGGAGGCCCCATTCAGCCCCTCGAGCCTGTTACACAGGAACAGGAGGAGGCCATTCAGCCCCTCGAGCCTGTTACACAGGAACAGGAGGAGGCCATTCAACCCCTCGAGCCTGTTACACAGGAACAGGAGGAGGCCATTCAACCCCTCGAGCCTGTTACACAGGAACAGGAGGAGGCCATTCACCACTCCAGACTGCTCCCCCATTCAATTGGTGCAGAGTGGATCTGCATCTTAACTCCTTCACCCCTTGATCCCGTAGCCCCGGTGGTCCCCAGCTGAGGAATGTCAATCTGGGCTCCGAGATGCCCAGTTGCCCCCACACAGCCTTATCGATGCAGGTGGCAGTAGAGGGTGGCCTGGCTGAGAGGGGCATCGCAGGCTGTGCTGGCGGCTGAATCATGGTGGGTGTGCTTACCTCGTGACGCCCTTGACTTGCACACAGCAGGCAGAGGACCCGGGGGAGGATGGGAACAGACGATAGCACACTGAGACCACCCATCAGCCAAACGTTTTCAATGCTGCAGTCCTCCTGGGAGGGGGTGGGTGGGGAGAGAGAGAGAGAGGAGTTAGCATCGCACAGCAGGGGCAGACAGCAAGCCAACTGGGACAAAGTCAGAGAATCACTGCAGGGCAGGAGGTGGCCATTCGGCCCATCGATCTGCACTGACAACAACCCCACCCAGGGCCTATCCCTGTAACCCCAGACGTTTACCCTGCTCGTCCCCTTGACATGGACAATTTACCGTGGCCAATCCACCTAACCCGCACATCTTTAGACACTAAGGGGCAATTTACCGTGGCCAATCCCCCTAACCCACACATCTTTAGACACTAAGGGGCAATTTAGCATGGCCAATCCCCCTAACCAGTCTTTCGGACTGTGGGAGAAAACCGGAGCACCCGGAGGAAACCCATGCAGACACGGGGAGAATGTGCAAACTCCACACAGGCAGTTACCCAAGCCGGGAATCGAACCCGGGTCCCTGGCGCTGTGAGGCAGCAGCGCTAACCACTGTGCCACCGTGCCCCCGGGAATCGAACCCGGGTCCCTGGCGCTGTGAGGCAGCAGCGCTAACCACTGTGCCACCGTGCCCCCGGGAATCGAACCCGGGTCTCTGGCGCTGTGAGGCAGCAGCGCTAACCACTGTGCCACCGTGCCCCCGGGAATCGAACCCGAGTCCCTGGCGCTGTGAGGCAGCAGCGCTAACCACTGTGTCACCGTGCCCCCGGGAATCGAACCCGGGTCCCTGGCGCTGTGAGGCAGCAGTGCTAACCACTGTGTCACCGTGCCCCCGGGAATGGAACCCAGGTCCCTGGCGCTGTGAGGCAGCAGTGCTAACCACTGTGTCACCGTGCCCCCGGGAATCGAACCCGGGTCCCTGGCACTGTGAGGCAGCAGCACTAACCACTGTGGTGCTGGTGATATCCCTGGATCCCTTTGGCCCCAACAGCTAAATCTAATTTCTTCTTGAAATAAGCCAACGTTTTGGCCTCAGCTCCTATAGAAGCATTGGAAACTCGGGGAGTCGGACTGGCCAGGGTAAAAGTGTGGGGTTATGGGGATAGGGCAAGAGGGGTGGGCCTCGGCAGAGTGCTTTTTCGGACTGCAGGTGGAGACTCGATGGGCCGAATGGCCTCAGTCTGCAGTGCAGGGATGCTACGGATTCTGTGGACTCGGGAGAGCCAAGCCCACGATGGCCCGTGCTCCGTACGTTTCACTCCTGTCGCCGCCGGCTCACCTTGAAGTCCACGCGTATCCGGTGCACTCCGTCCGATGGTCCCTTCTGCCTGCCGCTGTTACTGTTGGTGAACGGACTGAGTGGACTCAGCACCAGCTGCTCCTGCTTACTCAGCAGCACCGGGCGGTCCTGGGAGAGCGGGGGGTAGACACAGGAAGAGAACAGGAATGAGACAGAGAATCTGGTGCGGCAACAATAATCTCTCCCTCAATGTCAACAAAACAAAGGAGATTGTCATCGACTTCAGGAAGCGTAAAGGAGAACATGCTCCTGTCTACATCAACGGGGACAAAGTAGAAAGGGTCGAGAACTTCAGGTTTTTAGGTGCCCAGATCACCAACAACCTGCCCTGGTCCCCCCCATGCCGACACTATAGTTAAGAAAGCCCCACCAACACCTCTACTTTCTCAGAAGACTAAGGAAATTTGGCATGTCCGCTACGACTCTCACCAACTTTCACAGATGCCCCATAGAAAGCGTTCTTTCTGGTTGTATCACAGCTTGGTCTGGGGCTCCTGCTCTGCCCAAGACCGCAAGGAACTACAAAAGGTCGTGAATGTAGCCCAATCCATCACGCAAACCAGCCTCCCATCCATTGACTCTGTCTACACTTCCCGCTGCCTCGGGAAAAGCAGCCGGCATAATTAAGGACCCCACACACCCCGGACATTCTCTCTTCCACCTTCTTCCGTCAGGAAAAAGATACAAAAGTCTGAGGTCACGTACCGACCGACTCAAGAACAGCTTCTTCCCTGCTGCTGTCAGACTTTTGAATGGACCTACCTCGCATTGAGTTGATCTTTCTCTACACCCTAGCTATGACTGTAACACTACATTCTGCACCCTCTCCTTTCCTTCTCTATGAACGGTGTGCTTTGTCTGGATAGCGCGCAAGAAACAATACTTTTCACTGTATGTTAATACACGTGACAACAATAAATCAAATCAAATCAAACCAAACATTAAGGCTGTCAGCTCCTCCTCACCCACCCCCGCTCCCCACCCATCACTCTCACACGCTGCCAGCCCTCTCATATCAACCTCGATCGAATCTGCCTCCCCCACACTCTCAGGCTGTGTGTTCCAGACCCTAACCACTCACAGGGGGAGGAACGTCCCCAAGTCCCTGTCGCCCCTTTTGCTGATTCCCTGAAAATGCAGAACAGAACCGCTCTGAAATCTCTTTCCACAAGTTAATATCTCCGTTTCTATGGGTTAACCAGAGTCCACCAACACTACCCGCTTCCCTCACACCATCGGTACCACACAGCACCAGGCATCTCCAACAGGAGAGGATCTAACCATCACCCCCTTCACATTCAAAGGCATTACCATCACTGAATCCCCCCACTATCAACATCCTGGGGGTTCCCATCACTGAAACCCCCACTATCAACATCCTGGGGGTTACCATCACTAAATCCCCCACTATCAACATCCTGGGGGTTACCATCACTGAATCCCCCACTATCAACATCCTGGGGGTTACCATCACTGAATCCCCCACTATCAACATCCTGGGGGTCACCATCACTGAAACCCCCACTATCAACATCCTGGGGGTCACCATCACTGAAACCCCCACTCTCAACATCCTGGGGGTCACCATCACTGAATCCCCCACTATCAACATCCTGGGGGTTCCCATTGACCAGAAACTGAGCTGGACCCAGCCGTATAAATACTGTGGCTCCCAGAGCAGGTCAGAGGCTGGGAATCCTGCGGAGAGTAACTCACCTCCTGACTCCCCAAAGCCTGTCCACTATCTACAAGGCACAAGTCAGGAGTGTGATGGAACACTCCCCACTCGCCTGGATGGGTGCGGCTCCAACAACACTCGAGAAGCTCGACCCCATCCAGGACAAAGCAGCCCCGCTCGATCGACACGCTAACCACAAACATTCACTCCCTCCACCACCGACGCACAGTGACAGCCGTGTGTACCATCTACAAGATGCACTGCAGCAACTCACCAAGGCTCCTTAGGCAGCACCTTCCAAACCCACCACCTCTACCATCTAGAAGGACAAGGGCAGCAGGTACCTGGGAACACCCCCACCTGGCGGCTCCCCTCTGAGTCACTCACCAGCCCGACTTGGAAATATATCGGCCATTCCTTCACTGTCGCTGGGGTCAAAATCCTGGAACTCCCTCCCTAACAGCACAGTGGGTGTACCTACACCACACGGGGACTGCAGCGGGTTGAAGATGGCGGCTCCCCCACCCCCTTCTCAAGGGGCAGTTAGGGATGGGGGTAAATGCTGGGCCGGCGAGGCCCATGTCCCAGGGAATGAATCAATGAGCACACTCACCTTTTCTCTGCTCTTGCGGGATTTGAGTTGTAAGGGTTTCAGCCGCCCATGGTCATCCATTATAGACTGCAGGTCATCTGAAGGTCAGGACAGCGAGAGGGTCAGCATCAGAGAGACGGGAAAATAACTCACACCACCCTCACCATGTCCCGCTCAGCACAACCCCAAACCCCTCCCCCCCTGCCAAACCCCTCCCCACAACCCCAAACCCCTCCCCCCCTGCCAAACCCCTCCCCACAACCCCAAACCCACTCCCCACAACCCCAAACCCCCTCCCCACCGCCAAACCCCTCCCCACAACCCAAACCCCTCCCCACAACCCAAACCCCTCCGCACAACCCAAACCCCCTCCCCACAACCCCAAACCCCCTCCCACCCTGCCAAACCCCTCCCCACAACCCCAAACCCCCTCCCACCCTGCCAAACCCCTCCCCACAACACCTCCCCACAACCCAAACCCCCTCCCCACAACCCAAACCCCTCCCCACAACCCAAACCCCCTCCCCACAACCCCAAACCCCCTCCCACCCTGCCAAACCCCTCCCCACACCCGCCAAACCCCTCCCCACAACCCCAAACCCCTCCCCACAACCCCAAACCCCTCCCCACAACCCCAAACCCCTCCCCCACCGCCAAACCCCTCCCCACAACCCCAAACCCCTCCCCACAACCCCAAACCCCTCCCCACAACCCCAAACCCCCTCCCACCCTGCCAAACCCCTCCCCACAACCCCAAACCCCTCCCCACAACCCCAAACCCCTCCCCACAACCCCAAACCCCTCCCCACAACCCCAAACCCCTCCCCACAACCCAAAACCCCTCCCACCCTGCCAAACCCCTCCCCACAACCCAAACCCCCTCCCACCCTGCCAAACCCCTCCCCACAACCCCAAACCCCTCCCCACAACCCCAAACCCCTCCCCACAACCCCAAACCCCTCCCACCCTGCCAAACCCCTCCCCACAACCCAAAACCCCTCCCCACAACCCCAAACCCCCTCCCACCCTGCCAAACCCCTCCCCACAACCCAAAACCCCTCCCACCCTGCCAAACCCCTCCCCACAACCCCAAACCCCCTCCCACAACCCCAAACCCCTCCCCACAACCCAAACCCCCTCCCACAACCCCAAACCCCTCCCCACAACCCCAAACCCCTCCCCACCCTGCCAAACCCCTCCCCACAACCCCAAACCCCTCCCCACAACCCCAAACCCCTCCCCACAACCCCAAACCCCCTCCCCTCCTGCCAAACCCCTCCCCACAACCCCAAACCCCTCCCCACAACCCCAAACCCCTCCCCACAACCCAAACCCCCTCCCACCCTGCCAAACCCCTCCCCACAACCCCAAACCCCTCCCCACCGCCAAACCCCTCCCCACAACCCCAAACCCCTCCCCACAACCCCAAACCCCTCCCCACCGCAAAACCCCTCCCCACAACCCCAAAACCCCTCCCCACAACCCCAAACCCCTCCCCACCGCCAAACCCCTCCCCACAACCCCAAACCCCCTCCCACCCTGCCAAACCCCTCCCCACAACCCCAAACCCCTCCCCACAACCCCAAACCCCTCCCCACAACCCCAAACCCCTCCCCACAACCCCAAACCCCTCCCCACAACCCCAAACCCCTCCCCACAACCCCAAACCCCTCCCCACAACCCCAAACCCCTCCCCACAACCCCAAACCCCCTCCCCACCCTGCCAAACCCCTCCCCACAACCCCAAACCCCTCCCCACAACCCCAAACCCCCTCCCACCCTGCCAAACCCCTCCCCACAACCCCAAACCCCTCCCCACAACCCCAAACCCCTCCCCACAACCCCAAACCCCCTCCCACCCTGCCAAACCCCTCCCCACAACCCCAAACCCCTCCCCA
This sequence comes from Mustelus asterias, assembly GCF_964213995.1. Lineage (NCBI taxonomy): Eukaryota > Metazoa > Chordata > Chondrichthyes > Carcharhiniformes > Triakidae > Mustelus > Mustelus asterias. The sequence continues at coordinate 23,553 of NW_027593106.1, forward strand.
CAACCCCAAACCCCTCCCCACAACCCCAAACCCCTCCCCACAACCCCAAACCCCTCCCCACAACCCCAAACCCCCTCCCCACCCTGCCAAACCCCTCCCCACAACCCCAAACCCCTCCCCACAACCCCAAACCCCCTCCCACGCTGCCAAACCCCTCCCCACAACCCCAAACCCCTCCCCACAACCCCAAACCCCTCCCCACAACCCCAAACCCCTCCCCACAACCCCAAACCCCCTCCCACCCTGCCAAACCCCTCCCCACAACCCCAAACCCCTCCCCACAACCCCAAACCCCTCCCCACAACCCCAAACCCCCTCCCACCCTGCCAAACCCCTCCCCACAACCCCAAACCCCTCCCCACCCTGCCAAACCCCTCCCCACAACCCCAAACCCCTCCCCCAACCCCCTCCCCACAACCCCAAACCCCTCCCCACAACCCCAAACCCCTCCCCACAACCCCAAACCCCCTCCCACCCTGCCAAACCCCTCCCCACAATCCCAAACCCCTCCCCACAACCCCAAACCCCCTCCCACCCTGCCAAACCCCTCCCCCAACCCCAAACCCCTCCCCACAACCCAAACCCCTCCCCACAACCCCAACCCCCTCCCACCCTGCCAAACCCCTCCCCACAACCCCAAACCCCCTCCCACCCGCCAAACCCCTCCCCACAACCCCAAACTCCCTCCCACCCGCCAAACCCCTCCCCACAACCCCAAACTCCCTCCCCTCTCAACCCCTCCCCACAACCCCAAACTCCCTCCCCTCCTGCCAAACCCCCCCCCACAACCCCAAACCCCCTCCCCCCAAACCCCTCCCCACAACCCCAAACCCCCTCCCCCAACCCCAAAAACCCTCCCCACAACCCCAAACACCCTCCCCTCCCAACCCGTCCCCACAACCCCAAACCCCCTGCCCCCCGCCCAAACCCCTCCCCACAACACCAAACCCCCTCCCCTCCCCCCAAACCCTTCCCCACAACCCCAAGCGCCCCCCCTCCCCCCAAACCCCACCCTACAACCCCAAACCCCCTCCCCTCCCCCCACAACCCCAAACCACCTCCCCTCCCCCCACAACCCCAAACCCCCTTCCCTCCCCCAAACTCCCCCGAAACCCACTCTCCCCCCAAATTCCCCTGCCATCAAAACCCCCTCCCCACGAAACCCCCTCTTCCCCGAAATCCCTCCCCCTCGTGAGCTCCTCCCCCCCAAAAGCCCCTCCCCCAAACCCCAAAGCCCCTCCCCTTGAAACCTCCTCCCCAAGAAACTCACTGCCCCGAAACCTCCTCAGCCCCTCCAAAAACCTTCCCCTGAAACCCCCTCAACCCCCGAGACCCCCTCACCCCGAAACCGCCCCACCCCCTTCCCCTAAACCATCACCCCCCCGAAACCCCCTCCCCCTCTCCTCCCTTCCCCCCAAACCCCTCACAACAACACCAAACCCACTCCCCTCCCCCCAACCCCAAACCCTCTCCTACAAACCCCCTGCCCACAATCCCAAACCCCCTCCCCTCCCCCACAAACCCCCTCCCCACAACCCCAAACCCACTCCCCTCACCCAAACTCCCCCCGAAACCCACTCTCCCCCAAAACCCCCTCTCTCCCGAATTCCCCTTCCGCCGAGAACCCCTCTCCCCAAAACCCCCTCTTCCCCGAAACCCCTGCAGCCCCTGAAACCCCTGCCCCACCGAGACGCCCTCCCCCAAACGCCTCTCCCCAAGAAACTCACTGCCCCCTCATCCCCGAAACTGCCACCCCCTGAAAGCCTCTCTCTCCTCACCCCCTCACCCCGCTCCGGTACCCACCTTTCAGGGCGCTGTGGGGTAGTTTGGAATCAGTCTCGGAGTCGGACGGCTCCGATTCCTCGAACAGGGCGTAGTAGGACCACTGGCGAGCGGTGCGACGGATGGATTTGCGCTGCAGCTGCGTGTCGGCGGCTCCCAGGCTCTCCACCGGAGCCAGCGAGGCCTCGCCATTCTTCACCTGCACCTCCTCCACCGCCGCCTCCAGCATGTACTCATAGGCTGCGTAGCCCCGAGAATCCGGCAGCCACTCCTCATCATCCTTCCCCATCACTGGCCGGGTGTCGATCGCCGGGAGGATGGTGATCCGGCTCCTCTTGCGCACTGCACGTGGGGTTGGGGGGGGGTGAAAGAGGGGGCACCGGTTAGTCAGGCCAGGGCAGAGCGGGAGGGGGGCATTGCCACTGTCATTAAATACCCCTCCTCACTCTCAGCAGCCACGCCAGCAAACAGAACACCCCCTCCGACTCTGCGCCGGGCACGGACACCGCTCATTCCCCCCTCGCGCACTCCCACCCAATTCCACCAATCCACACACGGCGAGAGATCCCCCAGCTCTGGAATTCCCTCTGTCACCTCCCTGTCCCCCCTCGCTCTCCTCATTCAACACCATCCTTAAAACTGAACATTCGTCGCCAGCCTCCAATAAACCCTGAGCTTCTCCGTGTCAAACTGCGTCTGATTTAAAATCCTGGAAGCAGCTTGGCATGTTTCACCGCACTAACAGAGTGAGGTAATAATACACCGCTTTACTCTGTATCTAACCCCGTGCTGTGCCTGTCCTGGGAGTGTTTGATGGGGGACAGTGTAGAGGGAGCTTTACTCTGTATCTAACCCCATGCTGTACCTGTCCTGGGAGTGTTTGATGGGGACAGTGTAGAGGGAGCTTTACTCTGTATCTAACCCTGTGCTGTACCTGTCCTGGGAGTGTTTGATGGGGGACAGTGTAGAGGGAGCTTTACTCTGTATCTAACCCCGTGCTGTACCTGTCCTGGGAGTGTTTGATGGGGACAGTGTAGAGGGAGCTTTACTCTGTATCTAACCCCGTGCTGTACCTGTCCTGGGAGTGTTTGATGGGGACAGTGTCGAGGGAGCTTTACTCTGTATCTAACCCCGTGCTGTACCTGTCCTGGGAGTGTTTGATGGGGACAGTGTAGAGGGAGCTTTACTCTGTATCTAACCCCGTGCTGTACCTGTCCTGGGAGTGTTTGATGGGGGACAGTGTAGAGGGAGCTTTACTCTGTATCTAACCCCGTGCTGTACCTGTCCTGGGAGTGTTTGATGGGGACAGTGTAGAGGGGGCTTTACTCTGTATCTAACCCCGTGCTGTACCTGTCCTGGGAGTGTTTGATGGGGACAGTGTCGAGGGAGCTTTACTCTGTATCTAACCCCGTGCTGTACCTGTCCTGGGAGTGTTTGATGGGGACAGTGTAGAGGGAGCTTTACTCTGTATCTAACCCCGTGCTGTACCTGTCCTGGGAGTGTTTGATGGGGGACAGTGTAGAGGGAGCTTTACTCTGTATCTAACCCCGTGCTGTACCTGTCCTGGGAGTGTTTGATGGGGGACAGTGTAGAGGGAGCTTTACTCTGTATCTAACCCCGTGCTGTACCTGTCCTGGGAGTGTTTGATGGGGGACAGTGTAGAGGGAGCTTTACTCTTTATCTAACCCCGTGCTGTACCTGTCCCGGGAGTGTTTGATGGGGACAGTGTAGAGGGAGCTTTACTCTGTATCTAACCCCGTGCTGTACCTGTCCTGGGAGTGTTTGATGGGGACAGTGTAGAGGGAGCTATACTCTGTATCTAACACCGTGCTGTACCTGTCCTGGGAGTGTTTAATGGGGGACAGTGTAGAGGGAGCTTTACTCTGTATCTCACCCCGTGCTGTACCTGTCCTGGGAGTGTTTGATGGGGGACAGTGTAGAGGGAGCTTTACTCTGTATCTAACCCCGTGCTGTACCTGTCCTGGGAGTGTTTGATGGGGGACAGTGTAGAGGGAGCTTTACTCTGTATCTAACCCCGTGCTGTACCTGTCCTGGGAGTGTTTGATGGGGACAGTGTAGAGGAAGCTTTACTCTGTATCTAACCCCGTGCTGTACCTGTCCTGGGAGTGTTTGATGGGGACAGTGTAGAGGGAGCTTTACTCTGTAACTAACCCTGTGCTGTACCTGTCCTGGGAGTGTTTGATGGGGGACAGTGTAGAGGAAGCTTTACTCTGTATCTAACCCCGTGCTGTACCTGTCCTGGGAGTGTTTGATGGGAACAGTGTAGAGGGAGCTTTACTCTGTAACTAACCCCGTGCTGTACCTGTCCTGGGAGTGTTTGATGGGGGACAGTGTAGAGGGAGCTTTACTCTGTATCTAACCCCGTGCTGTACCTGTCCTGGGAGTGTTTGATGGGGGACAGTGTAGAGGAAGCTTTACTCTGTATCTAACCCTGTGTTGTACCTGTCCTGGGAGTGTTTGATGGGGACAGTGTAGAGGGAGCTTTACTCTGTATCTAACCCCGTGCTGTACCTGTCCTGGGAGTGTTTGATGGGGACAGTGTAGAGGGAGCTTTACTCTGTATCTAACCCCGTGCTGTACCTGTCCTGGGAGTGTTTGATGGGGACAGTGTAGAGGGAGCTTTACTCTGTATCTAACCCCGTGCTGTACCTGTCCTGGGAGTGTTTGATGGGGACAGTGTAGAGGGAGCTTTACTCTGTATCTAACCCCGTGCTGTACCTGTCCTGGGAGTGTTTGATGGGGACAGGGCAGCGGGGGTTTTACTCTGTATCCAATCCCTGGTGTTATAATAAGAATTCTTACCATTTGCCAGCCGTTCCTGTCGTTTCAGTTCTATTTGGTCACACTTGCGCCACCTGCAATCATGGACAACATTGGGTCAGGAACAACACGGGAAGCACCTTGTATCCAGACTGGATCATTGTCACAAGTCTCTGGGAGCAGGAGGTGATTGGGGCCCCTTCAGGCTGTTCGGCCCCGCGCTCTCCCATAGCCCTGTATCATCCCCAAACTAATCCCACTGCCCCGCCCTCTCCCCATAGTCCTGTATCATCCCCAAACTAATCCCACTGCCCCGCCCTCTCCCCATAGCCCTGTATCAATCCCCGGACTAATCCCACTGCCCCACTCTCTCCCCATAGCTCTGTATCAATCCCCAAACTAATCCCACTGCCCCGCTCTCTCCCCATAGGCCTGTATCAATCCCCAAACTAACCTCACTGCCCCGCCCTCTCCCCATAACCCTGTATCAATCCCCAAACTAATCCCACTGCCCCGCTCTCTCCCCATAGCCCTGTATCAATCCCCAAACCAATCCCACTGCCCCGCTCTCTCCCCATAGCCCTGTATCAATCCCCAAAATAATCCCACTGCCCCGCTCTCTCCCCATAGCCCTGTATCAATCGCCAAACTAACCCCACTGCTCCGCTCTCTCCCCATAGCCCTGTATGAATCCCCAAACTAATCCCACTGCCCCGCTCTCTCCCCATAGCCCTGTATCAATCCCCAAACTAACCCCACTGCTCCGCTCTCTCCCCGTAACCCTGGATCAATCCTCAACTAATCCCACTGCCCCACTCTCTCCCCATAGCCCTGTATCAATCCCCAACTAAACCCACTGCCCCGTGCTCTCCGCATAGCCCTGTATCAATCCCCAAACCCCACTGCCCCGCTCTCTCCCCATAGCCCTGTATCAATCCCCAAACTAATCCCACTGCCCGCGCTCTCCCCATAGCCCTGTATCAATCCCCAAACTAATCCCACTGCCCCGCTCTCTCCCCATAGCCCTGTATCAATCCCCAAACTAATCCCACTGCCCCGTGCTCTCCGCATAGCCCTGTATCAACCCCCAAACTAATCCCACTGCCTCGCTCTCTCCCCATAGCCCTGTATCAATCCCCAAACTAATCCCACTGCCCCGTGCTCTCCGCATAGCCCTGTATCAAACCCAAACTAATCCCACTGCCCCGCTCTCTCCCCATAGCCCTGTATCAACCCCCAACTAATCCCACTGCCCCGCTCTCCCCCCATAACCCTGTATCAATCCCCAACTAATCCCACTGCCCCACTCTCTCCCCATAGCCCTGTATCAATCCCCAAACTAATCCCACTGCCCCGCTCTCTCCCCATAGCCCTGTATCAATCCCCAAACTAATCCCACTGCCCTGCGCTCTCCCCATAGCCCTGTATCAATCCCCAACTAATCCCACTGCCCCGCTCTCTCCCCATAGCCCTGTATCAATCCCCAACTAATCCCACTGCCTCGCTCTCTCCCCATAGCCCTGTATCAATCCCCAACTAATCCCACTGCCTCGCTCTCTCCCCATGGCCCTGTATCAATCCCCAACTAATCCCACTGCCCCGCTCTCCCCCCATAACCCTGTATCAATCCCCAACTAATCCCACTGCCTCGCTCTCTCCCCATAGCCCTGTATCAATCCCCAAACTAATCCCACTGCCCTGCGCTCTCCCCATAGCCCTGTATCAACCCCCAAACTAATCCCACTGCCCCGCTCTCTCCACATAGCCCTGTATCAATCCCCAACTAATCCCACTGCCCCGCTCTCTCCCCATAGCCCTGTATCAACCCCCAAACTAATCCCACTGCCCCGCTTGCTCCCCATACCCCTGTATCAACCCCCAACTA
>NW_027593106.1:35000-38470 GCF_964213995.1 Mustelus asterias
AGTGCTCCGAGTGTGGGTCTAACCGAGGGATATGGAGACTGGAACTGTGCACAGTGCTCCGAGTGTGGGTCTAACCGAGGGATATGGAGACCGGAACTGTGCACAGTGCTCCGAGTGTGGGTCTAACCGAGGGATATGGAGACCGGAACTGTGCACAGTGCTCCGAGTGTGGGTCTAACCGAGGGATATGGAGACTGGAACTGTGCACAGTGCTCCGAGTGTGGGTCTAACCGAGGGATATGGAGACCGGAACTGTGCACAGTGCTCCGAGTGTGGGTCTAACCGAGGGATATGGAGACCGGAACTGTGCACAGTGCTCCGAGTGTGGGTCTAACCGAGGGATATGGAGACCGGAACTGTGCACAGTGCTCCGAGTGTGGGTCTAACCGAGGGATATGGAGACCGGAACTGTGCACAGTGCTCCGAGTGTGGGTCTAACCGAGGGATATGGAGACTGGAACTGTGCACAGTGCTCCGAGTGTGGGTCTAACCGAGGGATATGGAGACTGGAACTGTGCACAGTGCTCCGAGTGTGGGTCTAACCGAGGGATATGGAGACAGGAACTGTGCACAGTGCTCCGAGTGTGGGTCTAACCGAGGGATATGGAGACAGGAACTGTGCACAGTGCTCCGAGTGTGGGTCTAACCGAGGGATATGGAGACCGGAACTGTGCACAGTGCTCCGAGTGTGGGTCTAACCGAGGGATATGGAGACAGGAACTGTGCACAGTGCTCCGAGTGTGGGTCGAACCGAGGGATATGGAGACAGGAACTGTGCACAGTGCTCCGAGTGTGGGTCTAACCGAGGGATATGGAGACTGGAACTGTGCACAGTGCTCCGAGTGTGGGTCTAACCGAGGGATATGGAGACCGGAACTGTGCACAGTGCTCCGAGTGTGGGTCTAACCGAGGGATATGGAGACTGGAACTGTGCACAGTGCTCCGAGTGTGGGTCTAACCGAGGGATATAGAGACTGGAACTGTGCACAGTGTTCCGAGTGTGGTCTAACCGAGGGATATGGGGACTGGAACTGTGCACAGTGCTCCGAGTGTGGTCTAACCGAGGGATATGGGGACTGGAACTGTGCACAGTGCTCCGAGTGTGGGTCTAACCGAGGGATATGGAGACTGGAACTGTGCACAGTGCTCCGAGTGTGGGTCTAACCGAGGGATATGGAGACCGGAACTGTGCACAGTGCTCCGACTGTGGTCTAACCGAGAGATATTGAGACCGGAACTGTGCACAGTGCTCCGAGTGTGGGTCTAACCGAGGGATATGGGGACTGGAACTGTGCACAGTGCTCCGAGTGTGGTCTAACCGAAGGATATGGGGACTGGAACTGTGCACAGTGCTCCGAGTGTGGTCTAACCGAGGGATATGGGGACTGGAACTGTGCACAGTGCTCCGAGTGTGGGTCTAACCGAGGGATATGGGGACTGGAACTGTGCACAGTGCTCCGAGTGTGATCTAACCGAGGGATATGGAGACCGGAACTGTGCACAGTGCTCCGAGTGTGGTCTAACCGAGGGATATGGAGACTGGAACTGTGCACAGTGCTCCAAGTGTGGTCTAACCGAGGGATAGGGAGACTGGAACTGTGCACAGTGCTCCGAGTGTGGGTCTAACCGAGGGATATGGGGACTGGAACTGTGCACAGTGCTCCGAGTGTGGGTCTAACCGAGGGATATGGAGACTGGAACTGTGCACAGTGCTCCGAGTGTGATCTAACCGAGGGATAGGGAGACTGGAACTGTGCACAGTGCTCCGAGTGTGATCTAACCGAGGGATAGGGAGACTGGAACTGTGCACAGTGCTCCGAGTGTGATCTAACCGAGGGATATGGAGACCGGAACTGTGCACAGTGCTCCGAGTGTGGTCTAACCGAGGGATATGGAGACTGGAACTGTGCACAGTGCTCCGAGTGTGGGTCTAACCGAGGGATATGGAGACCAGAACTGTGCACAGTGCTCCGAGTGTGGGTCTAACCGAGGGATATGGAGACTGGAACTGTGCACAGTGCTCCGAGTGTGGGTCTAACCGAGGGATAGGGAGACTGGAACTGTGCACAGTGCTCCGAGTGTGGGTCTAACCGAGGGATATGGAGACTGGAACTGTGCACAGTGTTCCGAGTGTGGGTCTAACCGAGGGATATGGAGACTGGAACTGTGCACAGTGCTCCGAGTGTGGTCTAACCGAGGGATATGGAGACTGGAACCGTGCACAGTGCTCCGGGTGTGGGTCTAACCGAGGGATATGGAGACCGGAACTGTGCACAGTGCTCCGATTATGGGTCTAACCGAGGGATATGGAGACTGGAACTGTGCACAGTGCACCGAGTGTGGGTCTAACCGAGGGATATGGAGACTGGAACCGTGCACGGTGCTCCGGGTGTGGGTCTAACCGAGGGATATGGAGACCGGAACTGTGCGCAGTGCTCCGATTGTGGGTCTAACCGAGGGATATGGAGACTGGAACTGTGCGCAGTGCTCCGATTGTGGGTCTAACCGAGGGATATGGAGACTGGAACTGTGCACAGTGCTCCGAGTGTGGGTCTAACCGAGGGATATGGAGACTGGAACTGTGCGCAGTGCTCCGATTGTGGGTCTAACCGAGGGATATGGAGACTGGAACTGTGCGCAGTGCTCCGAGTGTGGTCTAAACAGGGGATATGGAGACTGGAACTGTGCGCAGTGCTCCGATTGTGGGTCTAACCGAGGTATAGGGAGACTGGAACTGTGCACAGTGCTCCGAGTGTGGGTCTAACCGAGGGATATGGAGACTGGAACTGTGCACAGTGCTCCGAGTGTGGGTCTAACCGAGGGATATGGAGACTGGAACTGTGCACAGTGCTCCGAGTGTGGGTCTAACCGAGGGATATGGAGACTGGAACTGTGCACAGTGCTCCGAGTGTGGTCTAACCGAGGGATATGGAGACTGGAACTGTGCACAGTGCTCCGAGTGTGGGTCTAACCGAGGGATATGGAGACCGGAACTGTGCACAGTGCTCCCAGTGTGGTCTAACCGAGGTATAGGGAGACTGGAACTGTGCACAGTGCTCCGAGTGTGGTCTAACCGAGGTATAGGGAGACTGGAACTGTGCACAGTGCTCCGAGTGTGGGTCTAACCGAGGGATATGGAGACCGGAACTGTGCACAGTGCTCCGAGTGTGGGTCTAACCGAGGGATATGGAGACCGGAACTGTGCACAGTGCTCCGAGTGTGGGTCTAACCGAGGGATATGGAGACTGGAACTGTGCACAGTGCTCCGAGTGTGGGTCTAACCGAGGGATATGGAGACTGGAACTGTGCACAGTGCTCCGAGTGTGGGTCTAACCGAGGGATATGGAGACTGGAACTGTGCACAGTGCTCCGAGTGTGGGTCTAACCGAGCGATATGGAGACTGGAACTGTGCACAGTGCTCCGAGTGTGGGTCTAACCGAGGGATATGGAGACCGGAACTGTGCACAGT
>NW_027593107.1:5000-15000 GCF_964213995.1 Mustelus asterias
CTGATAACACCAGTTACACCTTCTTCCAAATCATTTATATATATCACAAATAGCAGAGGTCCCAGTACAGAGCCCTGCGGAACACCACTGGTCACAGACCTCCAGCCGGAAAAAGACCCTTCGACTGCTACCCTCTGTCTCCTATGGCCAAGCCAGTTCTCCACCCATCTAGCCACCTCTCCTTGTATCCCATGAGCCTTAACCTTCTTAACCAACCTGCCATGAGGGACTTTGTCAAATGCCTTACTGAAATCCATATAGACGACATCCACGGCCCTTCCTTCGTCAACTGTTTTTGTCACTTCCTCAAAAAACTCCACCAAATTTGTAAGGCACGACCTCCCTCTTACAAAACCATGCTGTCTGTCACTAATGAGATTGTTCCGTTCTAAATGCACATACATCCTGTCGCTAAGAATCCTCTCCAACAACTTCCCTACCACGGACGTCAAGCTCACCGACCTATAATTACCCGGGTTATCCCTGCTACCCTTCCTAAATAACGGGACCACATTTGCTATCCTCCAATCCTCAGGGACCTCACCTGTGTCCAATGAAGAGACAAAGATTTCCGTCAGAGGCCCAGCAATTACATCTATTGTCTCCCTGAGCAGTCGAGGATAGATGCCATCAGGCCCTGGGGATTTGTCAGTTTTAATGTTACCTAAAAAACCTAACACTTCCTCCCTTGTAATGGAGATTCTCTCTCACAGGTCAACACCTCCCTCTGAGACACTCCCAGTCAACAAGTCCCTCTCCTTTGTGAATACCGATGCAAAGTATTCATTTAGGATCTCCCCTATTCCCTTGGGTTCTAAGCATAATTCCCCTCCTTTGTCCCTGAGAGGTCCGATTTTCTTCCTGACAACTCTTTTGTTCCTAACATATGAATAAAATGCCTTAGGATTCTCCTTAATCCTGCCTGCCAAGAACATCTCGTGACCTCTTTTTGCCCTTCTAACTCCCCGTTTGAGTTCTTTCCTACTCTCTCTGTATTCCTCCAGAGCTCCATCTGTTTTCAGTTGCCTGGACCTAACGCTTCTCTTTTCTTTTGGATCAGATCCTCAATTTCCCTGGTTATCCACGGCTCTCGAATCCTACCTTTTCTATCTTTCCTTTTTACAGGCACATGCCTATCCTGCAGCCTTATCAATAGTTCCTTAAAAGACTCCCACATGCCAGACGTGGACTTACCCCCGAACAGCCTCTCCCAATCAACGGCCACCAATTCCTGCCGAATCCGGCTATAGTCAGCCTTCCCCCAATTTAGCACCCTGCCCGTAGGACAACACTCATCCTTGTCCATTACTATCCTAAAGTTAACAGAGTTGTGGTCATTATTTGCCACATGTTCCCCTACCGAAACTTTGACGACCTGACCGGGCTCATTTCCCAGAACTAGATCCAGTTTAGCCCCCTCTCTAGTCGGGCTATCTACATACTGTTCCAAAGAACCTTCATGTACGCATTTTACAAATTCCTCCCCGTCCGGACCCCCAGCACTAAGCACTTTCCAGTCTATACCAGGGAAATTGAAGTCCCCCACTACAACAACCCTATTTTTCCTGCACCTATCCATTATCTCCTGACATATCCGTTCTTCCACTTCCCTTGGGCTGTTGGGGGGCCTGTAGTACACCCCCAACATAGTGACTGCGCCCTTCCTGTTTCTGAGCTCCACCCACAGTGACTCGTTACACGACCCCTCTGAATTGTCCTCCCTCTGCACCGCTGTAATATGCTCTCCAACTAATACCGCTACTCCCCCACCTCTTTTGGCCCCTCCTCTGTCTCGCCTAAAACACTTGTACCCCGGAATATTCAGCTGCCAGTCCTGTCCCTCTTTCAACCAAGTCTCTGTCACCGCAACCACATCCAAATTCCTCGTGAGCATTAAGGCCCCAAGTTCGTCTGTTTTACCCGTTACGCTCCTCGCATTGAAGCAGATGAACTCCAGACCTCCAGGCCCACTCAGGCCATCCTCCTCCAGAGTGCTCCTCTTCTTAGCTAGCCTTGCCCTGGCCCCCAGCTCAACCCCAGCCTCAGTATTGACTGACCTACTGTTTTGTTCCCCACCCCCCTGCCACACTAGTTTAAATCCTGCCGAAACATTCTAGCAAAACACCCAGCCAGGATATTTGCTCCCTTCCAGTTAAGGTGTAACCCATCCTTTCTGTACAGGTGCCATCTCTCTTGAAGACTTCCCAATGATCTATGAATTTAAAACCCTCCCTCTTGCACCAGTCCTTGAGCCACGTGTTCAACTGTAGAATCTCCCTGTTCCGAGCCTCACTCGCACTAGACACCGGGAGCAGTCCAGAGATTGCTACCCTGGAGGCCTTACTTTTGAGTCAAGCACCCAACTCCCTGAATTTCTCTCGTATGACCCCCCTGCTCTTCCTACCTACATCATTTTCACCAATGTGTACAATCTGTTTGACTACCTTCCCTTTTTAAATATGCTTCCTACCCTCTCGGAGACATCCCCGGCACCAGGGAGACAGACTACCATCCTGGATTCTCGTTCAGTCCCGCAGAACCGCCTGTCCGTGCCTCTAACCATTGCGTCCCCCACAACTATCGCTCTCCTAAACCCCTTCTTTCCCTTCCGGACCCCTGAGCCTGTCTCCGTGGAGGCGATCTGGTCCTCGTGGCTTACCCCTGGAGGGTCATCCCCCTCCACAGAATCCAAAACAAGATACCTATTTTGGAGGGGGACAACCACAGGGGATCCCTCCACAGACTGCTCACTCCCTTCCCTTCTCCCATCTGTTGCCCATCCCTGACTATTATGGGAGACTGCCACTGGGGTACTTTCTGGTACATCACCCTGGTGACTCTCTGTCTCTCTCTCTCTGTCTCTCTCTCTGTCTCTGCCCATGTCTCTCTCTCTGTCTCTCTCTCTCGGTCTCTCTCTCTCTGTCTCTCTCTCTCTGTCTCTCTCTCTCTGTCTCTCTCTCTCTGTCTCTCTCTCTCTCTCTCTCTGTCTCCCTCTCTCTGTCCCTCCCTATCTCTGTCTGTCCCTTTCTCTCTGTCTCTCTCTCTCTCTCTGTCTCTCTCTGTCTCTCTCTCTCTGTCTCTCTCTCTCTGTCTCTCTCTCTCTGTCTCTCTCTCTCTCTCTGTATCTCTCTCTCTGTCTCCCACTCTCCGTCCCTCCCTATCTCTGTCTGTCCCTCTCTCTCTCTCTCTGTCTCTCTCTCTCTCTCTCTATCTCTCTGTCTCTCTGTCCCTCTTTCTCTCTCTCTCTCTCATAGAACATAGAACATAGAACATTACAGCGCAGAACAGGCCCTTCGGCCCACGATGTTGCACCGACCAGTTAAAAAAAAACTGTGACCCTCCAACCTAAACCAATTTCTTTTCGTCCATGAACCTATCTACGGATCTCTTAAACGCCCCCAAACTAGGCGCATTTACTACTGATGCTGGCAGGGCATTCCAATCCCTCACCACCCTCTGGGTAAAGAACCTACCCCTGACATCGGTTCTATAACTACCCCCCCTCAATTTAAAGCCATGCCCCCTCGTGCTGGATTTCTCCATCAGAGGAAAAAGGCTATCACTATCCACCCTATCTAAACCTCTAATCATCTTATATGTTTCAATAAGATCCCCTCTTAGCCGCCGCCTTTCCAGCGAAAACAATCCCAAATCCCTCAGCCTCTCCTCATAGGATCTCCCCTCCATACCAGGCAACATCCTGGTAAACCTCCTCTGCACCCTCTCCAAAGCCTCCACATCCTTCCTGTAATGTGGGGACCAGAACTGCACACAGTACTCCAAGTGCGGCCGCACCAGAGTTGTGTACAGTTGCAACATAACGCTACGACTCCTAAATTCAATCCCCCTACCAATAAACGCCAAGACACCATATGCCTTCTTAACAACCTTATCTACTTGATTCCCAACTTTCAGGGATCTATGCACACATACACCTAGATCCCTCTGCTCCTCCACACTATTCAAAGTCCTCCCCGTTAGCCCTATACTCAACACATCTGTTATTCCTACCAAAGTGAATTACCTCACACTTCTCCGCATTAAACTCCATCCGCCACCTCTCGGCCCAACTTTGCAACCTGTCTAAGTCTTCCTGCAAACTACGACACCCTTCCTCACTGTCTACCACACCACCGACTTTGGTGTCATCAGCAAATTTGCTAATCCACCCAACTATACCCTCATCCAGATCATTAATAAATATTACAAACAGCAGTGGCCCCAAAACAGATCCCTGAGGTACACCACTTGTAACCGCACTCCATGATGAATATTTACTATCAACCACCACCCTCTGTTTCCTATCCGCTAGCCAATTCCTGATCCAATTTCCTAGATCACCCCCAATCCCATACATCTGCATTTTCTGCAGAAGCCTACCATGGTGAACCTTATCAAACGCCTTACTAAAATCCATATATACCACGTCCACTCTGTCTCTCTCTCTGTCTCTCTCTCTCTCTCTGTCTCTCTGTCTCTGTCTCTCTCTCTCTCTCTGTCTCTCTCTCTGTCTCTCTCTCTCTCTCTCTCTCTGTCTCTCTCTCTCTCTCTCTGTCTCTCTCTCTCTCTCTCTATCTCTCTGTCTCTCTCTCTCTCTCTGTCTCTCTCTCTCTCTCTCTGTCTCTCTCTCTCTCTCTGTCTCTCTCTCTCTCTGTCTCTCTCTCTGTCTCTCTGTCCCTCTTTCTCTCTCTCTCTCTCTGTCTCTCTCTCTGTCTCTCTCTCTCTCTCTGTCTCTCTCTCTCTGTCTCTCTCTCTGTCTGTATTGTTGCCAGGTTACAGGAGAATCCATTAAGGAAAAGCAGACAGCTGGAGAGGGGCTGGGATTCCTGAACACTCGCTCAGAGAGGCGGAGCCGGGGGTCACAAGAGGCCAGTGGCAGCAGCCAAGGTGACGCTTCATTGAGTCACTTCAGTCACCCCAGCCTGAATCAGCACGGAGAGATTAACCCCGTATCTAACCCCGTGCTGTACCTGTCCTGGGAGTGTTTGATGGGGACAGTGTAGAGGGAGCTTTACTCTGTATCTAACCCCGTGCTGTACCTGTCATGGGTGTGTTTGACGGGGACAGTGTAGAGGGAGCTTTACTCTGTATCTAAACCCGTGCTGTACCTGTCCTGGGAGTGTTTGATGGGGGACAGTGTAGAGGGAGCTTTACTCTGTATCTAACCCCGTGCTGTACCTGTCCGGGGAGTGTTTGATGGGGACAGTGTAGAGGGAGCTTTACTCTGTATCTAACCCCGTGCTGTACCTGTCCGGGGAGTGTTTGATGGGGACAGTGTAGAGGGAGCTTTACTCTGTATCTAACCCCGTGCTGTACCTGTCCGCGGAGTGTTTGATGGGGACAGTGTAGAGGGAGCTTTACTCTGTGTCTAACCCCGTGCTGTACCTGTCCTGGGAGTGTTTGATGGGGGACAGTGTAGAGGGAGCTTTACTCTGTATCTAACCCCGTGCTGTACCTGTCCTGGGAGTGTTTGATGGGGGACAGTGTAGAGGGAGCTTTACTCTGTATCTAACCCCGTGCTGTACCTGTCCTGGGAGTGTTTGATGGGGACAGTGTGGAGGGAGCTTTACTCTGTATCTAACCCCGTGCTGTACCTGTCCGGGGAGTGTTTGATGGGGGACAGTGTAGAGGGAGCTTTACTCTGTATCTAACCCCGTGCTGTACCTGTCCTGGGAGTGTTTGATGGGGACAGTGTAGAGGGAGCTTTACTCTGTATCTAACCCCGTGCTGTACCTGTCCGGGGAGTGTTTGATGGGGACAGTGTAGAGGGAGCTTTACTCTGTGTCTAACCCCGTGCTGTACCTGTCCTGGGAGTGTTTGATGGGGACAGTGTAGAGGGAGCTTTACTCTGTATCTAACCCCGTGCTGTCCCTGTCCTGGGGGTGTTTGATGGGGACAGTGGAGAGGGAGCTTTACTCTGTATCTAACCCCGTGCTGTACCTGTCCTGGGAGTGTTTGATGGGGACAGTGTAGAGGGAGCTTTACTCTGTATCTAACCCCGTGCTGTACCTGTCCTGGGAGTGTTTGATGGGGACAGTGTAGAGGGAGCTTTACTCTGTATCTAACCCCGTGCTGTACCTGTCCTGGGAGTGTTTGATGGGGACAGTGTAGAGAGAGCTTTACTCTGTATCTAACCCCGTGCTGTACCTGTCCTGGGAGTGTTTGATGGGGACAGTGTAGAGGGAGCTTTACTCTGTATCTAACCCCGTGCTGTACCTGTCCTGGGAGTGTTTGATGGGGACAGTGTAGAGGGAGCTTTACTCTGTATCTAACCCCGTGCTATACCTGTCCTGGGAGTGTTTGATGGGGACAGTGTAGAGGGAGCTTTACTCTGTCTCTAACCCCGTGCTGTACCTGTCCTGGGAGTGTTTGATGGGGACAGTGTAGAGGGAGCTTTACTCTGTATCTAACCCCGTGCTGTACCTGTCCTGGGAGTGTTTGATGGGGACAGTGTAGAGGGAGCTTTACTCTGTATCTAACCCCGTGCTGTACCTGTCCTGGGAGTGTTTGATGGGGGACAGTGTAGAGGGAGCTTTACTCTGTATCTAACCCCGTGCTGTACCTGTCCTGGGAGTGTTTGATGGGGACAGTGTAGAGGGAGCTTTACTCTGTATCTAACCCCGTGCTGTACCTGTCCTGGGAGTGTTTGATGGGGACAGTGGAGAGGGAGCTTTACTCTGTATCTAACCCCGTGCTGTACCTGTCCTGGGAGTGTTTGATGGGGACAGTGTAGAGGGAGCTTTACTCTGTATCTAACCCCGTGCTGTACCTGTCCTGGGAGTGTTTGATGGGGACAGTGTAGAGGGAGCTTTACTCTGTATCTAACCCCGTGCTGTACCTGTCCTGGGAGTGTTTGATGGGGACAGTGTAGAGGGAGCTTTACTCTGTATCTAACCCCGTGCTGTACCTGTCCTGGGAGTGTTGGGGACAGTGTCGAGGGAGCTTTACTCTGTATCTAACCCCGTGCTGTACCTGCCCTGGGAGTGTTTGATGGGGACAGTGTAGAGGGAGCTTTACTCTGTATCTAACCCCGTGCTGTACCTGCCCTGGGAGTGTTTGATGGGGACAGTGTAGAGGGAGATTTACTCTGTATCTAACCCCGTGCTGTACCTGTCCTGGGAGTGTTTGATGGGGACAGTATAGAGGGAGCTTTACTCTGTATCTAACCTCGTGCTGTACCTGTCCTGGGAGTGTTTGATGGTGACAGTGTAGAGGGAGCTTTACTCTGTATCTAACCCCGTGCTGTACCTGTCCTGGGAGTGTTTGATGGGGACAGTGTAGAGGGAGCTTTACTCTGTATCTAACCCCGTGCTGTACCTGTCCTAGGAGTGTTTGATGGGGACAGTGTAGAGGGAGCTTTACTCTGTATCTAACCCCGTGCTGTACCTGTCCTGGGAGTGTTTGATGGGGACAGTGTAGAGAGAGCTTTACTCTGTATCTAACCCCGTGCTGTACCTGTCCTGGGAGTGTTTGATGGGGGACAGTGTAGAGGGAGCTTTACTCTGTATCTAACCCCGTGCTGTACCTGTCCTGGGAGTGTTTGATGGGGGACAGTATAGAGAGAGCTTTACTCTGTATCTAACCCCGTGCTGTACCTGTCCTGGGAGTGTTTGATGGGGACAGTGTAGACGGAGCTTTACTCTGTATCTAACCCCGTGCTGTACCTGTCCTGGGAGTGTTTGATGGGGACAGTGTAGAGGGAGCTTTACTCTGTATCTAACCCCGTGCTGTACCTGTCCTGGGAGTGTTTGATGGGGGACAGTGTAGAGGGAGCTTTACTCTGTATCTAACCCCGTGCTGTACCTGTCCTGGGTGTGTTTGATGGGGGACAGTGTAGAGGGAGCTTTACTCTGTATCTAACCCCGTGCTGTACCTGTCCTGGGAGTGTTTGATGGGGGACAGTGTCGAGGGAGCTTTACTCTGTATCTAACCCCGTGCTGTACCTGTCCTGGGAGTGTTTGATGGGGACAGTGTAGAGGGAGCTTTACTCTGTATCTAACCCCGTGCTGTACCTGTCCTGGGAGTGTTTGATGGGGACAGTGTAGAGGGGGCTTTACTCTGTATCTAACCCCGTGCTGTACCTGCCCTGGGAGTTTTTGATGGGGACAGTGTAGAGGGAGCTTTACTCTGTATATAACCCCGTGCTGTACCTGTCCTGGGAGTGTTTGATGGGGACAGTGTAGAGGGAGATTTACTCTGTATCTAACCCCGTGCTGTACCTGTCCTGGGAGTGTTTGATGGGGACAGTGTAGAGAGAGCTTTACTCTGTATCTAACCCCGTGCTGTACCTGTCCTGGGAGTGTTTGATGGGGGACAGTGTAGAGGGAGCTTTACTCTGTATCTAACCCCGTGCTGTACCTGTCCTGGGAGTGTTTGATGGGGGACAGTATAGAGAGAGCTTTACTCTGTATCTAACCCCGTGCTGTACCTGTCCTGGGAGTGTTTGATGGGGACAGTGTAGACGGAGCTTTACTCTGTATCTAACCCCGTGCTGTACCTGTCCTGGGAGTGTTTGATGGGGACAGTGTAGAGGGAGCTTTACTCTGTATCTAACCCCGTGCTGTACCTGTCCTGGGAGTGTTTGATGGGGGACAGTGTAGAGGGAGCTTTACTCTGTATCTAACCCCGTGCTGTACCTGTCCTGGGTGTGTTTGATGGGGGACAGTGTAGAGGGAGCTTTACTCTGTATCTAACCCCGTGCTGTACCTGTCCTGGGAGTGTTTGATGGGGACAGTGTAGAGGGAGCTTTACTCTGTATCTAACCCCGTGCTGTACCTGTCCTGGGAGTGTTTGATGGGGACAGTGTAGAGGGAGCTTTACTCTGTATCTAACCCCGTGCTGTACCTGTCCTGGGAGTGTTTGATGGGGACAGTGTGGAGGGAGCTTTACTCTGTATCTAACCCCGTGCTGTCCCTGTCCTGGGAGTGTTTGATGGGGACAGTGCAGAGGGAGCTTTACTCTGGATCTAACCCCGTGCTGTACCTGTCCTGGGAGTGTTTGATGGGGACAGTGTAGAGGGAGCTTTACTCTGTATCTAACCCCGTGCTGTACCTGTCCTGGGAGTGTTTGATGGGGGACAGTGTAGAGGGAGCTTTACTCTGTATCTAACCCCGTGCTGTACCTGTCCTGGGAGTGTTTGATGGGGACAGTGTAGAGGGAGCTTTACTCTGTATCTAACCCCGTGCTGTACCTGTCCTGGGAGTGTTTGATGGGGACAGTGTAGAGGGAGCTTTACTCTGTATCTCACCCCGTGCTGTCCCTGTCCTGGGAGTGTTTGATGGGGACAGTGTAGAGGGAGCTTTACTCTGTATCTCACCCCGTGCTGTCCCTGTCCTGGGAGTGTTTGATGGGGGACAGTGTGGAGGGAGTCTGTCTGTTTCCCCGTTCTGCATGTTCAGACTGGGTGGTTTGCGGTGTGGATGTTATTCTGCTGTCTAGGACTTAGGGAGTGGAATCTCTGATATTTCCGACTGATTCATGTTCACTCCCCACCTTCAACTAACCTCTGCCAAGGGAGCTTGTGGTCAGACATTTAAACCATTCCTTCATTCGAGTGTGTCTGAATCTCTGAGAATTTGTCTGCACCATCTCAGCTGCCAGGACAAATATAGTCACACACCGCCTTTTTTTTAAACCCCTAAGCTAGTCCCGAGTGCCCGTGTTTGGCCCATATCCCTCTATACCCATCGTACCCATGTAACTGTCTAAACGCTTTTTAAAAGACAAAATTGTACCCGCCTCTACTACTGCCTCTGGCAGCTCGTTCCAGACACTCACCACCCTCTGTGTGAAAAAACTGCCCCTCTGGACCCTTTTGTATCTCTCCCCTCTCACCTTAAACCTATGCCCTCTAGTTTTAGACTCCCCTACCTTTGGGAAAAGATATTGACTATCTAGCTGATCTGTGCCCCTCATTATTTTATAGACCTCTATAAGATCACCCCTCAGCCTCCTACGCTCCAGAGAAAAAAGTCCCAGTCTATCCAGCCTCTCCTTATAA
>NW_027593107.1:20000-32500 GCF_964213995.1 Mustelus asterias
TGAGGGAGCGCCGCACTGTGGGAGGGTCAGTGCTGAGGGAGCGCCGCACTGTGGGAGGGTCGGTGCTGAGGGAGCGCCGCACTGTGGGAGGGTCAGTGCTGAGGGAGCGCCGCACTGTGGGAGGGTCAGTGCTGAGGGAGCGCCGCACTGTGGGAGGGTCGGTGCTGAGGGAGCGCCGCACTGTGGGAGGGTCAGTGCTGAGGGAGCGCCGCACTGTGGGAGGGTCAGTGCTGAGGGAGCGCCGCACTGTGGGAGGGTCAGTGCTGAGGGAGCGCCGCACTGTGGGAGGGTCAGTGCTGAGGGAGTGCCGCACTGTGGGAGGGTCAGCGCTGAGGGAGCGCCGCACTGTGGGAGGGTCAGTGCTGAGGGAGCGCCGCACTGTGGGAGGGTCAGTGCTGAGGGAGCGCCGCACTGTGGGAGGGTCGGTGCTGAGGGAGCGCCGCACTGTGGGAGGGTCAGTGCTGAGGGAGCGCCGCACTGTGGGAGGGTCGGTGCTGAGGGAGCGCCGCACTGTGGGAGGGAATGGAATTCTGGAACATATCTCAATTAATATCCTGCATGGAATAATGTCAGTGTGGAGAAGCACGAGCGAATCAGGACGGCCATTCCGAATATTACTCAATTACTTTTCCATCTGTTAATTTCCATGGTGACCCCAGCCGGCAAAAGGTCAGAGATCATGACCCTACAAACACTGACCTTCATTATTGTGGGAATTGCTGGAGGATTTGTCATCCTGAGCATCACGCTGGGAATCGTACTCCGCAGGAATGTGAAAAAGACAACTTTCTCCAGTAAGTTCCCATCAAACACTCCCAGGACAGGTACGGCACGGGGTTAGATACAGAGTAAAGCTCCCTCGACACTGTCCCCATCAAACACTCCCAGGACAGGTACAGCACGGGGTTAGATACAGAGTAAAGCTCCCTCTACACTGTCCCACATCAAACACTCCCAGGACAGGTACGGCACGGGGTTAGATACAGAGTAAAGCTCCCTCTACACTGTCCCCATCAAACACTCCCCGGACAGGTACAGCACGGGGTTAGATACAGAGTAAAGCTCCCTCTGCACTGTCCCCCATCAAACACTCCCAGGACAGGTACAGCACGGGGTTAGATACAGAGTAAAGCTCCCTCTACACCGTCCCCATCAAACACTCACAGGACAGGTACGGCACGGGGTTAGATACAGAGTAAAGCTCCCTCTACGCTGTCCCCATCAAACACTCCCAGGACAGGTACAGCACGGGGTTAGATACAGATTAAACTCCCTCTACACTGTCCCCATCAAACACTCGCAGGACAGGTACAGCACGGGGTTAGAGACAGAGTAAAGCTCCCTCTACACTGTCCCCCATCAAACACTCCCATGACAGGTACAGCACGGGGTTAGATACTGAGTAAAGCTCCCTTTACACTGTCCCGATCAAACACTCCCAGGACAGGTACAGCACGGGGTTAGATACAGAGTAAAGCGCCCTCTACACTGTCCCCATCAAACACTCCCAGGACAGGAACAGCACGGGGTTAGATGCAGAGTAAAGCTCCCTCTACACTATCCCCATCAAACACTCCCAGGACAGGAACAGACCGGGGTTCGATACAGAGTAAAGCTCCCTCTACACTGTCTCCATCAAACACTCCCAGGACAGGTGCAGCATGGGGTTAGATACAGAGTAAAGCTCCCTCTACACTGTCCCCATCAAACACTCGCAGGACAGGTACAGTGCGGGGTTAGATACAGAGTAAAGCTCCCTCTACACTGTCCCCATCAAACACTCCCAGGACAGGTGCAGCATGGGGTTAGATACAGAGTAAATCTCCCTCTACACTGTCCCCATCAAACACTCCCAGGACAGGTACAGCACGGGGTGAGATACAGAGTAAAGCTCCCTCTACACTGTCCCCATCAAACACTCCCAGGACAGATACAGCACGGGGTTAGATACAGAGTAAAGCTCCCTCTACGCTGTCCCCCATCAAACACTCCCAGGACAGGTGCAGCAGCGGGTTAGATACAGAGTAAAGCTTCCTCTGCACTGTCCCCATCAAACACTCCCAGGACAGGTACAGCACGGGGTTAGATACAGAGTAAAGCTCCCTCGACACTGTCCCCATCAAACACTCCCAGGACAGGTACAGTATGGGGTTAGATACAGAGTAAAGCTCCCTCTACACTGTCCCCATCAAACACTCGCAGGACAGGTGCAGCATGGGGTTAGATACAGAGTAAAGCTCCCTCTGCACTGTCCCCATCAAACACTCCCAGGACAGGTACAGCACGGGGTTAGATACAGAGTAAAGAACCCTCTACAGTGTCCCCATCAAACACTCCCAGGACAGGTACAGCACGGGGTTAGATACAGAGTAAAGCTCCCTCTACACTGTCCCCATCAAACACTCCCAGGACAGGTACAGCACGGGGTTAGATACAGAGTAAAGCTCCCACTACACTGTCCCCCATCAAACACTCCCAGGACAGGTACAGCACAGGGTTAGATACAGAGTAAAGCTCCCTCTACACTGTCCCCCATCAAACACTCCCAGGACAGGTACAGCACAGGGTTAGATACAGAGTAAAGCTCCCTCTACACTGTCCCCATCAAACACTCCCAGGACAGGTACAGCACGGGGTTAGATACAGAGTAAAGCTCCCTCTACACTGTCCCCATCAAACACTCCCAGGACAGGGACAGCACGGGGTTAGATACAGAGTAAAGCTCCCTCTACACTGTCCCCCATCAAACACTCCCAGGACAGGTACAGCACGGGGTTAGATACAGAGTAAAGCTCCCTCTACTCTGTCCCCATCAAACACTCCCAGGACAGGGACAGCACAGGGTTAGATACAGAGTAAAGCTCCCTCTACTCTGTCCCCATCAAACACTCCCAGGACAGGTACAGCACTGGGTTAGATACAGAGTAAAGCTCCCTCTACACTGTCCCCATCAAACACTCCCAGGACAGGTACAGCACAGGGTTAGATACAGAGTAAAGCTCCCTCTACACTGTCCCCCCATCAAACACTCCCAGGACAGGTACAGCACAGGGTTAGATACAGAGTGAAGCTCCCTCTGCACTGTCCCCATCAAACACTCCCAGGACAGGTACAGCACGGGGTTAGATACAGAGTAAAGCTCCCTCTACACTGTCCCCCATCAAACACTCCCAGGACAGGTACAGCACGGGGTTAGATACAGGGTAAAGCTCCCTCTACACTGTCCCCCCATCAATCACTCCCAGGACAGGTACAGCACAGGGTTAGATACAGAGTAAAGCTCCCTCTACACTGTCCCCCCATCAAACACTCCCAGGACAGGTACAGCACGGGGTTAGAGACAGAGTAAAGCTCCCTCTACACTGTCCCCCATCAAACACTCCCAGGACAGGTACAGCACGGGGTTAGATACAGAGTAAAGCTCCCTCGACACTGTCCCCATCAAACACTCCCAGGACAGGTACAGCACGGGGTTAGATACAGAGTAAAGCTCCCTCTACACTGTCTCCATCAAACACTCCCAGGACAGGTACAGCACGGGGTTAGATACAGAGTAAAGCTCCCTCTACACTGTCCCCCCATCAAACACTCCCAGGACAGGTACAGCACGGGGTTAGATACAGAGTAAAGCTCCCTCTACACTGTCCCCCATCAAACACTCCCAGGACAGGTACAGCACGGGGTTAGATACAGGGTAAAGCTCCCTCTACACTGTCCCCCCATCAATCACTCCCAGGACAGGTACAGCACAGGGTTAGATACAGAGTAAAGCTCCCTCTACACTGTCCCCCCATCAATCCCTCCCAGGACAGGTACAGCACGGGGTTAGATACAGAGTAAAGCTCCCTCTACACTGTCCCCCATCAAACACTCCCAGGACAGGTACAGCACGGGGTTAGAGGCAGAGTAAAGCTCCCTCTACACTGTCCCCCATCAAACACTCCCAGGACAGGTACAGCACGGGGCTAGATACAGAGTAAAGCTCCCTCGACACTGTCCCCATCAAACACTCCCAGGACAGGTACAGCACGGGGTTAGATACAGAGTAAAGCTCCCTCTACACTGTCTCCATCAAACACTCCCAGGACAGGTACAGCACGGGGTTAGATACAGAGTAAAGCTCCCTCTACACTGTCCCCATCAAACACTCCCAGGACAGGTGCAGCATGGGGTTAGATACAGAGTAAAGCTCGCTCTGCACTGTCCCCATCAAACACTCCCAGGACAGGTACAGCACGGGGTTAGATACAGAGTAAAGCTCCCTCTACACTGTCCCCATCAAACACTCCCAGGACAGGTACAGTATGGGGTTAGATACAGAGTAAAGCTCCCTCTACACTGTCCCCATCAAACACTCGCAGGACAGGTGCAGCATGGGGTTAGATACAGAGTAAAGCTCCCTCTGCACTGTCCCCATCAAACACTCCCAGGACAGGTACAGCACGGGGTTAGATACAGAGTAAAGAACCCTCTACAGTGTCCCCATCAAACACTCCCAG
The DNA here is from genome assembly GCF_964213995.1 of Mustelus asterias. NCBI lineage: Eukaryota > Metazoa > Chordata > Chondrichthyes > Carcharhiniformes > Triakidae > Mustelus > Mustelus asterias. The sequence continues at coordinate 24,500 of NW_027593107.1, forward strand.
GACAGGTACAGCACGGGGTTAGATACAGAGTAAAGCTCCCTCTACACTGTCTCCATCAAACACACCCAGGACAGGTACAGCACGGGGTTAGATACAGAGTAAAGCTCCCTCTACACTGTCCCCCATCAAATACTCCCAGGACAGGTACAGCACGGGGTTAGATACAGAGTAAAGCTCCCTCTACACTGTCCCAATCAAACACTCCCAGGACAGGTACAGCACGGGGTTAGATACAGAGTAAAGCTCCCTCTGCACTGTCCCCCATCAAATACTCCCAGGACAGGTACAGCACGGGGTTAGATACAGAGTAAAGCTCCCTCCACACTGTCCCCATCAAACACTCCCAGGACAGGTACAGCACGGGGTTAGTTACAGATTGATGCGAGTTGAATTTTTACATTCTGCATTTCTTTCCCGACTCTTCCCAGAGCCCATCGAGGAATCGGGGGAAGGGATGTCTCCCGGGTTTCTGCTCCTGTGACCTCCTGCTAACCACCCGGTCCTGTCAGGGGTTCGGAAGAGATTCTTGGAGATCGCTACGCAGAGTTTCGCAATTGGCCGCGGCATTCCCGGGCATTGTTCCAATCGTAATCTGCTCCCCGGCCAACACTCAGAGAACCAGACACGCGGTCTAATCGCTTGGAGACGTTGACAAAATCTGTCTGCATCTTATCATTCCCGCTGACCTGTATCTCGATATCTCGCTTTCTCTGTCTCTGACTCACTGCTCTCTCCAAAACTTTCGCAATCATTCTCACCCACTCCCTCTCTGTCACTCTCCACTTGTCTCATTCCCCCCTCTCTCTCAGGGAGATATCTGTACACTGACTGGTGTCTCTCAGTCCGCTCTCTCTCTCTCTCAGGGAGATATCTGTACACTGACTGGTGTCTCTCAGTCCGCTCTCTCTCTCTCAGGGAGATATCTGTACACTGACTGGTGTCTCTCAGTCCCCTCTCTCTCTCTCAGGGAGATATCTGTACACTGACTGGTGTCTCTCAGTCCCCTCTCTCTCTCTCAGGGAGATATCTGTACACTGACTGGTGTCTCTCAGTCCCCTCTCTCTCAGGGAGATATCTGTACACTGACTGGTGTCTCTCAGTCCCCTCTCTCTCTCTCTCAGGGAGATATCTGTATACTGACTGGTGTCTCTCAGTCCCCTCTCTCTCTCTCAGGGAGATATCTGTACACTGACTGGTGTCTCTCAGTCCCCTCTCTCTCTCTCAGGGAGATATCTGTACACTGACTGGTGTCTCTCAGTCCCCTCTCTCTCTCCCAGGGAGATATCTGTACACTGACTGGTGTCTCTCAGTCCCCTCTCTCTCTCTCAGGGAGATATCTGTACACTGACTGGTGTCTCTCAGTCCCCTCTCTCTCTCTCTCTCAGTGAGATATCTGTACACTGACTGGTGTCTCTCAGTCCCCTCTCTCTCTCTCAGGGAGATATCTGTACACTGACTGGTGTCTCTCAGTCCCCTCTCTCTCTCTCTCACGGAGATATCTGTACACTGACTGGTGTCTCTCAGTCCCCTCTCTCTCTCTCGGGGAGATATCTGTACACTGACTGGTGTCTCTCAGTCCCCTCTCTCTCTCTCTCTCAGGGAGATATCTGTACACTGACTGGTGTCTCTCAGTCCCCTCTCTCTCTCTCAGGGAGATATCTGTACACTGACTGGTGTCTCTCAGTCCCCTCTCTCTCTCTCAGGGAGATATCTGTACACTGACTGGTGTCTCTCAGTCCCCTCTCTCTCTCTCAGGGAGATATCTGTACACTGACTGGTGTCTCTCAGTCCTCTCTCTCTCTCTCAGGGAGATATCTGTACACTGACTGGTGTCTCTCATTCCCCCTCTCGCTCTCTCAGGGAGATATCTGTACCCTGACTGGTGTCTCTCAGTCCTCTCTCTCTCCCTCTCAGGGAGATATCTGTACACTGACTGGTGTCTCTCAGTCCTCTCTCTCTCTCTCAGGGAGATATCTGTGCACTGACTGGTGTCTCTCAGTCCTCTCTCTCTCTCTCAGGGAGATATCTGTACACTGACTGGTGTCTCTCAGTCCCCTTTCTCTCTCTCAGGGAGATATCTGTGCACTGACTGGTGTCTCTCAGTCCCCTCTCTCTCTCTCAGGGAGATATCTGTACACTGACTGGTGTCTCTCAGTCCCCTCTCTCTCTCTCAGGGAGATATCTGTACACTGACTGGTGTCTCTCAGTCCCCCCTCTCTCTCTCAGGGAGATATCTGTACCCTGACTGGTGTCTCTCAGTCCTCTCTCTCTCTCTCAGGGAGATATCTGTACACTGACTGGTGTCTCTCAGTCCCCTCTCTCTCTCTCTCAGGGAGATATCTGTACACTGACTGGTGTCTCTCAGTCCCCTCTCTCTCTCTCAGGGAGATATCTGTACACTGACTGGTGTCTCTCAGTCCCCTCTCTCTCTCTCAGGGAGATATCTGTACACTGACTGGTGTCTCTCAGTCCCCTCTCTCTCTCTCAGGGAGATATCTGTACACTGACTGGTGTCTCTCAGTCCCCTCTCTCTCTCTCAGGGAGATATCTGTACCCTGACTGGTGTCTCTCAGTCCTCTCTCTCTCTCTCAGGGAGATATCTGTACACTGACTGGTGTCTCTCAGTCCCCTCTCTCTCTCTCTCACGGAGATATCTGTACACTGACTGGTGTCTCTCAGTCCCCTCTCTCTCTCTCAGGGAGATATCTGTACACTGACTGGTGTCTCTCAGTCCCCTCTCTCTCTCTCAGGGAGATATCTGTACACTGACTGGTGTCTCTCAGTCCCCTCTCTCTCTCTCAGGGAGATATCTGTACACTGACTGTAAATGTAATTATTAATTTTATTTGCTGGATATCTGATGTACATACTGAAATAAAGTTATGTCTGTGCAAACATTCTTTGGACAATATTTCCATGGGGGATAATGTGGGACTCGCTCCCACGGGGGGAGTGGGGGAGAATGTGGGACTCGCTCCCACGGGGGGAGTGGGGGAGAATGTGGAACTCACTCTCACGGGGGGAGTGGGGGAGAATGTGGGACTCGCTCCCACGGGGGGAGTGGGGGAGAATGTGGGACTCGCTCCCACGGGGGGAATGGGGGAGAATGTGGGACTCGCTCCCACGGGGAGTGGGGGAGAATGTGGGACTCGCTCCCACGGGGAGTGGGGGAGAATGTGGGACTCGCTCCCACGGGGGGAATGGGGGAGAATGTGGGACTCGCTCCCACGGGGAGTGGGGGAGAATGTGGGACTCATTCCCACGGGGAGTGGGGAAGAATGTGGGCCTCGCTCCCAAGGGGAGTGGGGGAGAATGTGGGACTCGCTCCCACGGGGGGGAGTGGGGTAGAATGTGGGACTCGATCCCACGGGGGGAGTGGGGGAGAATGTGGGACTCGATCCCAAGGGGGGAGTGGGGGAGAATGTGGGACTCGCTCCCACGGGGAGTGGGGGAGAATGTGGGACTCGCTCCCACGGGGAGTGGGGAGAATGTGGGACTCGCTCCCCCGGGGGGAGTGGGGGAGAATGTGGGACTCGCTCTCACGGGGGGAATGGGGGAGAATGTGGGACTCGCTCCCACGGGGGGAATGGGGGAGAATGTGGGACTCGCTCCCACGGGGGGAGTGGGGGAGAATGTGGGACTCGCTCCCACGGGGGGAGTGGGGGAGAATGTGGGACTCGATCCCACGGGGGGAGTGGGGGAGAATGTGGGACTCGCTCCCACGGGGGGAGTGGGGGAGAATGTGGGACTCACTCCCACAGGGAGTGGGGGAGAATGTGGGAATGTCTCAGTGTGGTCTAATGGAGGGATACGGAGACGGGAACTGTGCACGGTGCTCTCAGTGTGGGTCTAACCGAGGGATACGGAGACCGGAACTGTGCACGGTGCTCCCGGTGTGGGTCTAACCGAGGGATACGGAGACCGGAACTGTGCACGGTGCTCCCGGTGTGGGTCTAACCGAGGGATAGGGAGACCGGAACTGTGCACGGTGCTCCCAGTGTGGGTCTAACCGAGGGATACGGAGACCGGAACTGTGCACGGTGCTCCCAGTGTGGGTCTAACCGAGGGGATACGGAGTCTCTGATTATCTTGTGGGTAACTCACTCCAACGATGATAGTTTTACCATCATGTCCATTCGGGGCATTATTTTGAGGAGTTAATTTAAATTGGGACTAGATTATCCTCCCCTTACTCTGTGTTGGGGGAGGTGGGGAAGTCTCAGTCCCTCTTGGGCTGTTAGTTAGGCTAACCATGCACTACAGGCCGGGATATCAGCCTGGGTGTTTCCTGCAGTGGTTCAGGGGCTGTGAGTTAGGCTAAAGAACAAAGAAAATTACAGCACAGGAACAGGCCCTTCGGCCCTCCAAGTCTGCACCGACCATGCTGCCCCCGACTGAACTAAAACCCCCTACCCTTCCGGGGACCGTATCCCTCTATTCCCATCCCATTCATGTATTTGTCAAGACGTCCCTTAAAACTCACTCCCGTATCCGCTTCCACTACCTCCCCCGGCAGCGAGTTCCAGGCCCCCACCATCCTCTGTGTAAAAAATCTGCCTCGTACATCTCCTTTAAACCTTGCCCCTCGCACCTTAAACCTGTGCCCCCCGAGTAATTGACTCTTCCACCCTGGGGAAAAAGCTTCTGACGATCCACTCTGTCCCTCATAATCTTGTAGACTTCTATCAGGTCGCCCCTCAACCTCCGTCGTTCCAGTGAGAACAAACCAAGTTTCTCCAACCTCTCCTCATAGCTAATGCCCTCCATACCAGGCAACATCCTGGTAAATCTTTTATGTACCCTCTCCAAAGCCTCCACATCCTTCTGGTAGTGTGGCGACCAGAATTGAACACTATATTCCAAGTGCAGCCTAAGGTTCTATAAAGCTACAACGTGACTTGCCAATTTTTAAACTCAATGCCCTGGCCGATGAAGGCAAGCATGCCGTATGCCTTCTTGACTACCTTCTCCACCTGCGTTGCCACTTTCAGTGACCTGTGTACCTGTACGCCCAGATCCCTCTGCCTATCAATACTCTCAAGGGTTCTGCCATTTACTGTATATTTCCTGACTCAGCACTAGGGCCCAGAATTAAGCCTGGGCTTTTCCTGCAGTGTTCGGGGGCTTTGAGTTGAGCTAAATCAATAAGGATAGGTAACAACACCTCCTCCACGATCGTCCTCAACACCGGTGCCCCACAAGGCTGTGTTCTCAGCCCCCTACTATACTCCTTATACATCGATCACTGTGCGGCCAAATTCCCCTCCAATTCGATTTTCAAGTTTGCTGATGACACCCCCGTAGTGGGTCGGATCTCAAACAATGACGAGACAGAATACAGGAATGAGATCGAGAATCTGGTGAACTGGTGCAGCAACAATAATCTCTCCCTCAATGTCAACAAAACGAAGGAGATTGTCATCGACTTCAGGAAGCGTAAAGGAGAACCTGCTCCTGTCGACATCAACGGGGACGAAGTAGAAAGGGTCGAGAGCTTCATGTTTCTAGGTGTCCAGATCACCAACAACCTGTCCTGGTCCCCCCCACGCCGACACGATAGTTAAGAAAGCCCCACCAACGCCTCTACTTTGTCAGAAGACTAAGGAAATTCGGCATGTCAGCTCCGACTCTCACCAACTTTTACAGATGCCCCATAGAAAGCATCCTTTCCGGGTGTATCACAGCTCGGTCTGGGGCTCCTGCTTTGCCCAAGACCGCAAGGAACTACAAAGGGTCGTGAATGTAGCCCAGTCCCATCACGCCAACCAACCTCCCATCCATTGACTCCGTCTACACTTCCCGCTGCCTCGGGGAAAAGCAGCCGGCATAATCAAGGACCCCCCCCCACGCACCCCCGGACATTCTCTCTTCCACCTTCTTCCGTCGGGGAAAAAGATACAAAAGTCTGAGGTCACGTACCGACCGACTCAAGAACAGCTTCTTCCCTGCTGCTGTCAGACTTTTGAATGGACCGACCTTATATTAAGTTGATCTTTCCCTACACCCGAGCTATGGCTGTAACACTACATTCTGCACCCTCTCCTTTCCTTCTCTATGAACGGTATGCTTTGTCTGTATCGCGCGCAAGAAACAATACTTTTCACCGTATCCCAATACACGTGACAATAATAAATCAAATCCAATCAAACTCGGCACTGTAGGCCTGGAATTAAGCCTGGGCTTTTCCTGCAGTGTTCGAGGGGCTATGAGTGAGGCGAACTCGGCACGATAAGGCCGGAATTAAGCCTGGGCTTTTCCTGCAGTGTTCGAGGGGCTATGAGTGAGGCGAACTCGGCACGATAAGGCCGGAATTAAGCCTGGGCTTTTCCTGCCTGCTTTGGAGAGCTGTTAAGGCCATCTTGAGCTTGGCCTTTGGCGAACTGGGTGCTAAAAGGAGGCCCTATTACTGGGGCATGCTGGGATAGATGACGGCGATGTCTAAATCCAGGCTACGAAGAAATAATTTCAAACATGTGCCCCCCTTTGAACCAGAGAGTCACACGACATGACGCAAAGTAATACATCTGTCACAAATGAAGAACGTAAGCATAAACCGCTGAGGTAAGTGACTCCTATAACAGGTCACCTCATAGATAAGTGAGTCGTGTGCCAAACTTGTCTGTGACTCATCAGCCACAACTATATCTCTCTTCCTCCCTCACCTCTTGTAACAAAGAATGATAAACCCACAAAGGAAACACTGAAAATCGAGGCTAAACTGGCTTGGTTGCCAGTGCTGAGGGAGTGCCGCACTGTGGGAGGGTCAGTGCTGAGGGAGCGCCGCACTGTGGGAGGGTCGGTGCTGAGGGAGCGCCGCACTGTGGGAGGGTCGGTGCTGAGGGAGCGCCGCACTGTGGGAGGGTCAGTGCTGAGGGAGCGCCGCACTGTGGGAGGGTCGATGCTGAGGGAGCGCCGCACTGTGGGAGGGTCAGTGCTGAGGGAGCGCCGCACTGTGGGAGGGTCGGTGCTGAGGGAGCGCCGCACTGTGGGAGGGTCAGTGCTGAGGGAGCGCCGCACTGTGGGAGGGTCGGTGCTGAGGGAGCGCCGCACTGTGGGAGGGTCGGTGCTGAGGGAGCGCCGCACTGTGGGGGGGTCAGTGCTGAGGGAGTGCCGCACTGTGGGGGGGTCAGTGCTGAGGGAGCGCCGCACTGTGGGAGGGTCAGTGCTGAGGGAGCGCCGCACTGCGGGAGGGTCAGTGCTGAGGGAGCGCCGCACTGTGGGAGGGTCAGTGCTGAGGGAGCGCCGCACTGTGGGAGGGTCGGTGCTGAGGGAGCGCCGCACTGTGGGAGGGTCGGAGCTGAGGGAGCGCCGCACTGTGGGAGGGTCAGTGCTGAGGGAGCGCCGCACTGTGGGAGGGTCAGTGCTGAGGGAGCGCCGCACTGTGGAAGGGTCAGTGCTGAGGGAGCGCCGCACTGTGGGAGGGTCAGTGCTGAGGGAGCGTCGCACTGTGGGAGGGTCGGTGCTGAGGGAGCACCGCACTGTGGGAGGGTCAGTGCTGAGGGAGCGCCGCACTGTGGGAGGGTCAGTGCTGAGGGAGCGCCGCACTGTGGGAGGGTCAGTGCTGAGGGAGCGCCGCACTGTGGGAGGGTCGGTGCTGAGGGAACGCCGCACTGTGGGAGGGTCAGTGCTGAGGGAGCGCCGCACTGTGGGAGGGTCAGTGCTGAGGGAGCGCCGCACTGTGGGAGGGTCAGTGCTGAGGGAGCGCCGCACTGTGGGAGGGTCAGTGCTGAGGGAGCGCCGCACTGTGGGAGGGTCGGTGCTGAGGGAACGCCGCACTGTGGGAGGGTCAGTGCTGAGGGAGCGCCGCACTGTGGGAGGGTCAGTGCTGAGGGAGCGCCGCACTGTGGGAGGGTCAGTGCTGAGGGAGCGCCGCACTGTGGGAGGGTCAGTGCTGAGCGAGCGCCGCACTGTGGGAGGGTCAGTGCTGAGGGAGTGCCGCACTGTGGGAGGGTCAGTGCTGAGGGAGCGCCGCACTGTGGGAGGGTCAGTGCTGAGGGAGCG
>NW_027593108.1:0-38402 GCF_964213995.1 Mustelus asterias
CTAGACTTTGGTCCGGTCCGACCGGCCCGGGACTTCGGTCCGGTCCGACCGATCCGTGACTTAGGTCCGGTTCGACCGGCCCAGGACTTCGGTCCGGTCCGACCGGCCCGGGACTTCGGTCCGCTCCGACCGGCCCGCGACTTCGGTCCGGTCCGACCGGCCCGCGACTTCGGTCCGGTCCGACCGGCCCGGGACTTCGGTCCGGTCCGACCGGCCCGGGACTTCGGTCCGGTCCGACCGGCCCGGGACTTCGGTCCGGTCCGACCGGCCCGGGACTTCGGTCCGGTCCGACCGGCCCGGGACTTCGGTCCGGTCCGACCGGCCCGGGACTTCGGTCCGGTCCGACCGGCCCGGGACTTCGGTCCGGTCCGACCGGCCCGGGACTTCGGTCCGGTCCGACCGGCCCGGGACTTCGGTCCGGTCCGACCGGCCCGGGACTTCGGTCCGGTCCGACCGGCCCGCGACTTCGGTCCGGTCCGACCGGCCCGGGACTTCGGTCCGGTCCGACCGGCCCGGGACTTCGGTCCGGTCCGACCGGCCCGGGACTTCGGTCCGGTCCGACCGGCCCGGGACTTCGGTCCGGTCCGACCGGCCCGGGACTTCGGTCCGGCTGGACCGGCCCGGGACTTCGGTCCGGTCCGACCGGCCCCGGACTACGGTCCGGTCCGACCGGCCCGGGACTTCGGTCCGGTCCGACCGGCCCGCGACTTCGGTCCGGCCCGACCGGCCCGGGACATCGGTCCGGTCCGACCGGCCCGGGACTTCGGTCCGGTCCGACCGGCCCGCGACTTCGGTCCGGTCCGACCGGCCCGGGACTTCGGTCCGGTCCGACCGGCCCGGGACTTCGGTCCGGTCCGACCGGCCCGGGACTTCGGTCCGGTCCGACCGGCCCGGGACTTCGGTCCGGTCCGACCGGCCCGGGACTTCGGTCAGGTACGACCGGTCCTGGACTTCGGTCCGGTCCGACCGGCCCAGGACTTCGTTCCAGAGCGGACAGCCCGGGACGACTGTCCGGTCCAACCGGCCTCTGACTTCGGATGGGTTTGACCGGCCCAGGACTTCGGTCCCATCCGACCGGACCGGGACTTCGGTCCGGTCCGACCGGTCCAGGACTTCGTTCCAGAGCGGACGGCCCGGGACGACTGTCCGGTACAACCGGCCTCTGACTTCGGATGGGTTCGATCGGCCCAGGACTTCGGTCCCGTCCGACCGGCCCGGGACTTCGGTCCGGTCCGACCGGCCCGGGACTTCGTTCCGGTCCGACCGGCCCGGAACTTCGGTCCGGTCCGACCGGCCCGGTACTTCGGTCCGGTCCGACCGGCCCGGGACTTCGGTCCGGTCCGACCGGCCCGGGACTTCGGTCCGGTCCGACCGGCCCCCGACTTCGGTCCGGCCCGACCGGCCCGGGACTTCGGTCTGGCCCGACCGGCCCGGGACTTCGGTCCGGTCCGACCGGCCCGGGACTTCGGTCCGGTCCGACCGGCCCGGGACTTCGGTCCGGTCCGACCGGCCCGGGACTTCGGTCCGGTCCGACCGGCCCGGGACTTCGGTCCGGTCCGACCGGCCCGGGACTTCGGTCAGGTACGACCGGCCCTGGACTTCGGTCCGGTCCGACCGGCCCTGGACTTCGTTCCAGAGCGGACGGCCCGGGACGACTGTCCGGTCCAACCGGCCTCTGTCTTCGGATGGGTTCGACCGGCCCAGGACTTCGGTCCCGTCCGACCGGACCGGGACTTCGGTCCGGTCCGACCGGCCCGGGACTTCGGTCCGGTCCGACCGGCCCAGGACTTCGTTCCAGAGCGGACTGCCCGGGACGACTGTCCGGTCCAACCGGCCTCTGACTTCGGATGGGTTCGACCGGCCCAGGACTTCGGTCCCGTCCGACCGGACCGGGACTTCGGTCCGGTCCGACCGGCTCGGGACTTCGGTCCGGCCCGACCGGCCCGGGGACTTCGGTCCGGCCCGACCGGCCCGGGACTTCGGTCCGGCCCGACCGGCCCGGGAGTTCGGTCCGGCCCGACCGGCCCGGGACTTCGGTCCGGCCCGACCCGCCCGGGAGCTCGGTCCGGTCCGACCGGCCCGGGAATTCGGTCGGTCCGACCGGCCCGGGACTTCGGTCCGGTCCGACCGGCCCGGGACTTCGGTCCGGTCCGACCGGCCCTGGACTTCGGTCCGGTCCGACCGGCCCGGGACTTCGGTCCGGTCCGACCGGCCCGGGATTTCGGTCCGGTCCGACCGGCCCGGGGCTTCGGTCCGGTCCGACCGGCCCGGGGCTTCGGTCCGGTCCGACCGGCCCGGGGCTTCGGTCCGGTCCGACCGGCCCGGGACTTCGGTCCGGTCCGACCGGCCCGGGAGTTCGGTCCGGTCCGACCGGCCCGGAATTCGGTCCGGTCCGACCGGCCCGGGACTTCGGACCGGACCGACCGGCCCGGGACTTCGGTCCGGCCCGGGACTTCGGTCCGGTCCGACCGGCCCGGGACTTCGGTCCGGTCCGACCGGCCCGGGACTTCGGTCCGGTCCGACCGGCCCGGGACTTCGGTCCGGTCCGACCGGCCCGGGACTTCGGTCCGGCCCGACCGGCCCGGGACTTCGGTCCGGCCCGACCGGCCCGGGAGTTCGGTCCGGCCCGACCGGCCCGGGACTTCGGTCCGGTCCGACCGGCCCGGGACTTCGGTCCGGTCCGACTGGCCCGGGACTTTGTTCAGATCCAACATGCCCGGGACTTCGGTCCGGTCCGACCGGCCCGGGACTTCGGTCCGGTCCGAACGACCCGGGACATCGGTCCGTCCGACCGGCCCTGGACTTCGGTCCGTCAGACCGGCCCTGGACTTCGGTCCGGTCCGACCGGCCCGGGACTTCGGTCCGGTCCGATCGTCCCAGGACTTCGGTCCGGTTCGACTGGACCAGGACATCGGTCCGGTCCGATCGGCCCGAGACTTCGGTCCGGTCCGACCGGCCCGGGACTTCGGTCCGGTCCGACCGGCCCGGGACTTCGGTCCGGTCCGACCTGCCCGGGACTTCGGTCCGCTCTGAATGGCACGGGACATCGGTCCGGTCCGAACGGCCTGGCACTTCGGTCTGGTCTGACCATGAAGGGACTTTGGTCCGGTCCGATAGGACCGGGAATTTGGTCTGGTCTGACCGGTCAATGACTTCGGTCCGGTCCGACCTGCCCGGGGCTTCGGTCCGGTCTGACCGTCCCGGGAATTCTGTCCGGTCTGACGGTCCCGGGACTTCTGTCCGGTCCACACGGCCCCGGACTTCGGTCCGGTCCGATAGGACCGGGAATTTGGTCCGGTCTGACCAGCCACTGACTTCGGTCCGGTACGACCTGCCCGAGACTTCGGTCCGGTCCGACTGGCATGGGACTTCGGTCCGGTCCGTTCGGCCCGGCACTTCGGTCCGGTCCGACCGGCCCGGGACTTCGGTCCGGTCCGACCGGCCTGGGCCTTCGGTCCGGTCCGCCCGGCCCGGGACTTCGGTCCGGTCCGACCGGCCTGGGACTTCGGTCCGGTCCGACCGGCCTGGGACTTCGGTCCGGTCCGACCGGCCTGGGCCTTCGGTCCGGTCCGACCGGCCCGGGACTTCGGTCCGGTCTGACCGACCCGGGACTTCGGTCCGGTCCGACCGGCCCGGGACTTCGGTCCTGTCCGAAAGGCCCGGCACTTGGATCCGGTCTGACCTGACCTGGACATTGGTCTGGTCCGACCGGCCCGGGACTTCGGTCCGGTCCGAGCTGCCCGGCACTTCGGTCCGGTCCGAGCTGCCCGGCACTTCGGTCCGGTCCGAGCTGCCCGGCACTTCGGTCCGGTCCGACCTGCCCGGCACTTCGGTCCGGTCCGACCTGCCCAGCACTTCGGTCCGGTCCGACCGGCATGGGACTTCGGTCCGGTTCGACCGGCCCGGGACTTCGGTCCAGTCCGACCGGCCCGGGATGTCGGTCCGGTCTGACCGGCCCGGGACTTCGGTCTGCTCCGACCGTATCGGGACTTCGGTCTGGTCCGACCGTATCGGGACTTCGGTCTGGTCCGACCATACCAGGACTTCGGTCCGGTCCGACCGGCCCGGGACTTCGGTCTGGTCCGACCGTACCGGGACTTCGGGCCGGTCCGACCGGCCCTGGACTTTGTTCCGCTCGGAATGGCACGGGACATCGGTCCGATCCGAAAGGCCCGGCACTTCGGTCCGGTCCGACCGGCACTGGACTTCGGTCCGGTCCGACCGGCACGGGACTTCGGTCCGGTCCGACCGGCCCGGGACTTCGGTCTGGTCCGACCAGCCTTGGATTTAGGTCCGGTCCGACCGGCCCGGGACTTCGGTCCGGTCCGACCGGCCCGGGGCTACCATCCAGTCCGACCGGCACGGGACTTCCATCCAGTCCGACCGGCCCAGAATTTCGGTCCAGTCCGACCGGCCCGGGCCTTTGGTCCGGACCAACCGGCCTGTGACTTCGGTCCGGTCCGACCGGCCCGGGACTTCGGTCAGGTCTGAACGGCCCGGGACTTCGGTCCGGTCCGACCGGCCCGGGACTTCGGTCCGGTCCAACCGGCCCGGGACTTCGGTCCGGTCCGACCGGCCCGGGACTTCGGTCCGGTCCGACCGGCCCGGGACTTCGGTCCGGCCCGACCGGCCCGGGACTTCGGTCCGGTCCGACCGGCCCGGGACTTCGGTCCGGTCCGACCGGCCCGGGACTTCGGTCCGGTCCGACCGGCCCGGGACTTCGGTCCGGTCCGACCGTCCCGGGACTTCGGTCCGGTCCGAGCGGCCCGGGACTTCGGTCCGGTCCGAGCGGCCCGGGACTTCGGTCCGGTCCGACCGGCCCGGGACTTCGGTCCGGTCCGAGCGGCCCGGGACTTCGGTCCGGTCCGAGCGGCCCGGGACTTCGGTCCGGTCCGACCGGCCCGGGACTTCGGTCCGGTCCGACCGGCCCGGGACTTCGGTCCGGTCCGACCGGCCCGGGACTTCGGTCCGGTCCGACCGGCCCGGGACTTCGGTCCGGTCCGACCGGCCCGGGACTTCGGTCCGGTCCGACCGGCCCGGGACTTCGGTCCGGTCCGACCGGCCCGGGACTTCGGTCCGGTCCGACCGGCCCGGGACTTCGGTCCGGTCCGACCGGCCCGGGACTTCGGTCCGGTCCGACCGGCCCGGGACTTCGGTCAGCTCCGACCGGCCCGGGACTTCGGTCAGCTCCGACCGGCCCGGGACTTCGGACCGGTCCGACCGGCCCGGGACTTCGGTCCGCTCCGAGGGGCCCGGGACTTCGGTCCGCTCCTAGGGGCCCGGGACTTCGGTCCGGTCCGACGGGCCCGGGACTACGGTCTGGTCCGAGTGGCCCTGGACTTTGGTCCGGTCCGACCGGCCCGGGACTTCGGTCCGGGCCGACCGGCCCGGGTCTTCGGTCCCGCCCCACCGACCCGGATCTTCGGTCCGGTACGAACGGCCCGGGACTTCGGTCCGGTCCGACCGGCCCGGGACTTCGGTCCCGTCCGACCGGCCCGGGACTTCGGTCCGGTCCGACCGGCCCGGGACTTCGGTCCGGTCCGACCGGCCCGGGACTTCGGTCCGGTCCGACCGGCCCGGGACTTCGGTCCGGTCCGACCGGCCCGGGACTTCGGTCCGGTCCGACCGGCCCGGGACTTCGGTCCGGTCCGACCGGCCCGGGACTTCGGTCCGGTCCGACCGGCCCAGGACTTCGGTCCGGTCCGACCGGCCCGGGACTTCGGTCCGGTCCGACCGGCCCGGGACTTCGGTCCGGTCCGACCGGCCCGGGACTTCGGTCCGGTCCGACCGGCCCGGGACTTCGGTCCGGTCCGACCGGCCCGGGACTTCGGTCTGGTCCGACCGGCCCGGGACTTCGGTCCGGTCCGACCGGCCCGGGACTTCGGTCCGGTCCGACCGGCCCGGGACTTCGGTCCGGTCCGACCGGCCCGGGACTTTGGTCCGCTCCTAGGGGCCCGGGACTTTGGTCCGCTCCTAGGGGCCCGGGACTTCGGTCCGGTCCGACAGGCCCGGGACTACGGTCCGGTCCGAGTGGCCCTAGACTTTGGTCCGGTCCGACCGGCCCGGGACTTCGGTCCGGTCCGACCGATCCGTGACTTAGGTCCGGTTCGACCGGCCCGGGACTTCGGTCCGCTCCGACCGGCCCGGGACTTCGGTCCGCTCCGACCGGCCCGGGACTTCGGTCTGGTCCGACCGGCCCGGGACTTCGGTCCGGTCCGACCGGCCCGGGATTTCGGTCTGCTCCGACCGGCCCGGGACTTCGGTCCGGTCCGAGTGGCCCTAGACTTTGGTCCGGTCCGACCGGCCCGGGACTTCGGTCCGGTCCGACCGATCCGTGACTTAGTTCCGGTTCGACCGGCCTGGGACTTCGGTCCGGTCCGACCGGCCCGGGACTTCGGTCCGGTCCGACCGGCCCGGGACTTCGGTCCGGTCCGACCGGCCCGGGACTTCGGTCCGGTCCGACCGGCCCGGGACTTTGGTCCGCTCCTAGGGGCCCGGGACTTTGGTCCGCTCCTAGGGGCCCGGGACTTCGGTCCGGTCCGACAGGCCCGGGACTACGGTCCGGTCCGAGTGGCCCTAGACTTTGGTCCGGTCCGACCGGCCCGGGACTTCGGTCCGGTCCGACCGATCCGTGACTTAGGTCCGGTTCGACCGGCCCGGGACTTCGGTCCGCTCCGACCGGCCCGGGACTTCGGTCCGCTCCGACCGGCCCGGGACTTCGGTCTGGTCCGACCGGCCCGGGACTTCGGTCCGGTCCGACCGGCCCGGGATTTCGGTCTGCTCCGACCGGCCCGGGACTTCGGTCCGGTCCGAGTGGCCCTAGACTTTGGTCCGGTCCGACCGGCCCGGGACTTCGGTCCGGTCCGACCGATCCGTGACTTAGTTCCGGTTCGACCGGCCTGGGACTTCGGTCCGGTCCGACCGGCCCGGGACTTCGGTCCGGTCCGACCGGCCCGGGACTTCGGTCCGGTCCGACCGGCCCGGAACTTCGGTCCGGTCCGAGTGGCCCTAGACTTTGGTCCGGTCCGACCGGCCCGGGACTTCGGTCCGGTCCGACCGATCCGTGACTTAGGTCCGGTTCGACCGGCCCAGGACTTCGGTCCGGTCCGACCGGCCCGGGACTTCGGTCCGCTCCGACCGGCCCGCGACTTCGGTCCGGTCCGACCGGCCCGGGACTTCGGTCCGGTCCGACCGGCCCGGGACTTCGGTCCGGTCCGACCGGCCCGGGACTTCGGTCCGGTCCGACCGGCCCGGGACTTCGGTCCGGTCCGACCGGCCCGGGACTTCGGTCCGGTCCGACCGGCCCGGGACTTCGGTCCGGTCCGACCGGCCCGGGACTTCGGTCCGGTCCGACCGGCCCGGGACTTCGGTCCGGTCCGACCGGCCCGGGACTTCGGTCCGGTCCGACCGGCCCGGGACTTCGGTCCGGTCCGACCGGCCCGGGACTTCGGTCCGGTCCGACCGGCCCGGGACTTCGGTCCGGTCCGACCGGCCCGGGACTTCGGTCCGGTCCGACCGGCCCGGGACTTCGGTCCGGTCCGACCGGCCCGGGACTTCGGTCCGGTCCGACCGGCCCGGGACTTCGGTCCGGTCCGACCGGCCCGGGACTTCGGTCCGGTCCGACCGGCCCGGGACTTCGGTCCGGTCCGACCGGCCCGGGACTTCGGTCCGGTCCGACCGGCCCGGGACTTCGGTCCGGTCCGACCGGCCCGGGACTTCGGTCCGGTCCGACCGGCCCGGGACTTCGGTCCGGTCCGACCGGCCCGGGACTTCGGTCAGCTCCGACCGGCCCGGGACTTCGGTCAGCTCCGACCGGCCCGGGACTTCGGTCAGCTCCGACCGGCCCGGGACTTCGGACCGGTCCGACCGGCCCGGGACTTCGGTCCGCTCCGAGGGGCCCGGGACTTCGGTCCGCTCCTAGGGGCCCGGGACTTCGGTCCGGTCCGACGGGCCCGGGACTACGGTCCGGTCCGAGTGGCCCTGGACTTTGGTCCGGTCCGACCGGCCCGGGACTTCGGTCCGGGCCGACCGGCCCGGGTCTTCGGTCCCGCCCCACCGACCCGGATCTTCGGTCCGGTACGAACCCACCGACCCGGATCTTCGGTCCGGTACGAACGGCCCGGGACTTCGGTCCGGTCCGACCGGCCCGGGACTTCGGTCCCGTCCGACCGGCCCGGGACTTCGGTCCGGTCCGACCGGCCCGGGACTTCGGTCCGGTCCGACCGGCCCGGGACTTCGGTCCGGTCCGACCGGCCCGGGACTTCGGTCCGGTCCGACCGGCCCGGGACTTCGGTCCGGTCCGACCGGCCCGGGACTTCGGTCCGGTCCGACCGGCCCGGGACTTCGGTCCGGTCCGACCGGCCCGGGACTTCGGTCCGGTCCGACCGGCCCGGGACTTCGGTCCGGTCCGACCGGCCCGGGACTTCGGTCCGGTCCGACCGGCCCGGGACTTCGGTCCGGTCCGACCGGCCCGGGACTTCGCTCCGGTCCGACCGGCCCGGGACTTCGGTCCGGTCCGACCGGCCCGGGACTTCGGTCCGGTCCGACCGGCCCGGGACTTCGGTCCGGTCCGACCGGCCCGGGACTTCGGTCCGGTCCGACCGGCCCGGGACTTTGGTCCGCTCCTAGGGGCCCGGGACTTTGGTCCGCTCCTAGGGGCCCGGGACTTCGGTCCGGTCCGACAGGCCCGGGACTACGGTCCGGTCCGAGTGGCCCTAGACTTTGGTCCGGTCCGACCGGCCCGGGACTTCGGTCCGGTCCGACCGATCCGTGACTTAGGTCCGGTTCGACCGGCCCGGGACTTCGGTCCGCTCCGACCGGCCCGGGACTTCGGTCCGCTCCGACCGGCCCGGGACTTCGGTCTGGTCCGACCGGCCCGGGACTTCGGTCTGCTCCGACCGGCCCGGGACTTCGGTCCGGTCCGAGTGGCCCTAGACTTTGGTCCGGTCCGACCGGCCCGGGACTTCGGTCCGGTCCGACCGATCCGTGACTTAGTTCCGGTTCGACCGGCCTGGGACTTCGGTCCGGTCCGACCGGCCCGGGACTTCGGTCCGGTCCGACCGGCCCGGGACTTCGGTCCGGTCCGACCGGCCCGGAACTTCGGTCCGGTCCGAGTGGCCCTAGACTTTGGTCCGGTCCGACCGGCCCGGGACTTCGGTCCGGTCCGACCGATCCGTGACTTAGGTCCGGTTCGACCGGCCCAGGACTTCGGTCCGGTCCGACCGGCCCGGGACTTCGGTCCGCTCCGACCGGCCCGCGACTTCGGTCCGGTCCGACCGGCCCGCGACTTCGGTCCGGTCCGACCGGCCCGGGACTTCGGTCCGGTCCGACCGGCCCGGGACTTCGGTCCGGTCCGACCGGCCCGGGACTTCGGTCCGGTCCGACCGGCCCGGGACTTCGGTCCGGTCCGACCGGCCCGGGACTTCGGTCCGGTCCGACCGGCCCGGGACTTCGGTCCGGTCCGACCGGCCCGGGACTTCGGTCCGGTCCGACCGGCCCGGGACTTCGGTCCGGTCCGACCGGCCCGGGACTTCGGTCCGGTCCGACCGGCCCGGGACTTCGGTCCGGTCCGACCGGCCCGGGACTTCGGTCCGGTCCGACCGGCCCGGGACTTCGGTCCGGTCCGACCGGCCCGGGACTTCGGTCCGGTCCGACCGGCCCGGGACTTCGGTCCGGTCCGACCGGCCCGGGACTTCGGTCCGGTCCGACCGGCCCGGGACTTCGGTCCGGTCCGACCGGCCCGGGACTTCGGTCCGGTCCGACCGGCCCGGGACTTCGGTCCGGTCCGACCGGCCCGGGACTTCGGTCCGGTCCGACCGGCCCGGGACTTCGGTCCGGTCCGACCGGCCCGGGACTTCGGTCAGCTCCGACCGGCCCGGGACTTCGGTCAGCTCCGACCGGCCCGGGACTTCGGACCGGTCCGACCGGCCCGGGACTTCGGTCCGCTCCGAGGGGCCCGGGACTTCGGTCCGCTCCTAGGGGCCCGGGACTTCGGTCCGGTCCGACGGGCCCGGGACGACGGTCCGGTCCGAGTGGCCCTGGACTTTGGTCCGGTCCGACCGGCCCGGGACTTCGGTCCGGGCCGACCGGCCCGGGTCTTCGGTCCCGCCCCACCGACCCGGATCTTCGGTCCGGTACGAACGGCCCGGGACTTCGGTCCGGTCCGACCGGCCCGGGACTTCGGTCCCGTCCGACCGGCCCGGGACTTCGGTCCGGTCCGACCGGCCCGGGACTTCGGTCCGGTCCGACCGGCCCGGGACTTCGGTCCGGTCCGACCGGCCCGGGACTTCGGTCCGGTCCGACCGGCCCGGGACTTCGGTCCGGTCCGACCGGCCCGGGACTTCGGTCCGGTCCGACCGGCCCGGGACTTCGGTCCGGTCCGACCGGCCCGGGACTTCGGTCCGGTCCGACCGGCCCGGGACTTCGGTCCGGTCCGACCGGCCCGGGACTTCGGTCCGGTCCGACCGGCCCGGGACTTCGGTCCGGTCCGACCGGCCCGGGACTTCGCTCCGGTCCGACCGGCCCGGGACTTCGGTCCGGTCCGACCGGCCCGGGACTTCGGTCCGGTCCGACCGGCCCGGGACTTCGGTCCGGTCCGACCGGCCCGGGACTTCGGTCCGGTCCGACCGGCCCGGGACTTTGGTCCGCTCCTAGGGGCCCGGGACTTTGGTCCGCTCCTAGGGGCCCGGGACTTCGGTCCGGTCCGACAGGCCCGGGACTACGGTCCGGTCCGAGTGGCCCTAGACTTTGGTCCGGTCCGACCGGCCCGGGACTTCGGTCCGGTCCGACCGATCCGTGACTTAAGTCCGGTTCGACCGGCCCGGGACTTCGGTCCGCTCCGACCGGCCCGGGACTTCGGTCCGCTCCGACCGGCCCGGGACTTCGGTCTGGTCCGACCGGCCCGGGACTTCGGTCCGGTCCGACCGGCCCGGGATTTCGGTCTGCTCCGACCGGCCCGGGACTTCGGTCCGGTCCGAGTGGCCCTAGACTTTGGTCCGGTCCGAGTGGCCCTAGACTTTGGTCCGGTCCGACCGGCCCGGGACTTCGGTCCGGTCCGACCGATCCGTGACTTAGTTCCGGTTCGACCGGCCTGGGACTTCGGTCCGGTCCGACCGGCCCGGGACTTCGGTCCGGTCCGACCGGCCCGGGACTTCGGTCCGGTCCGACCGGCCCGGAACTTCGGTCCGGTCCGAGTGGCCGTAGACTTTGGTCCGGTCCGACCGGCCCGGGACTTCGGTCCGGTCCGACCGATCCGTGACTTAGGTCCGGTTCGACCGGCCCAGGACTTCGGTCCGGTCCGACCGGCCCGGGACTTCGGTCCGCTCCGACCGGCCCGCGACTTCGGTCCGGTCCGACCGGCCCGCGACTTCGGTCCGGTCCGACCGGCCCGGGACTTCGGTCCGGTCCGACCGGCCCGGGACTTCGGTCCGGTCCGACCGGCCCGGGACTTCGGTCCGGTCCGACCGGCCCGGGACTTCGGTCCGGTCCGACCGGCCCGGGACTTCGGTCCGGTCCGACCGGCCCGGGACTTCGGTCCGGTCCGACCGGCCCGGGACTTCGGTCCGGTCCGACCGGCCCGGGACTTCGGTCCGGTCCGACCGGCCCGGGACTTCGGTCCGGTCCGACCGGCCCGGGACTTCGGTCCGGTCCGACCGGCCCGGGACTTCGGTCCGGTCCGACCGGCCCGGGACTTCGGTCCGGTCCGACCGGCCCGGGACTTCGGTCCGGTCCGACCGGCCCGGGACTTCGGTCCGGTCCGACCGGCCCGGGACTTCGGTCCGGTCCGACCGGCCCGGGACTTCGGTCCGGTCCGACCGGCCCGGGACTTCGGTCCGGCTGGACCGGCCCGGGACTTCGGTCCGGTCCGACCGGCCCCGGACTACGGTCCGGTCCGACCGGCCCGGGACTTCGGTCCGGTCCGACCGGCCCGCGACTTCGGTCCGGCCCGACCGGCCCGGGACATCGGTCCGGTCCGACCGGCCCGGGACTTCGGTCCGGTCCGACCGGCCCGCGACTTCGGTCCGGTCCGACCGGCCCGGGACTTCGGTCCGGTCCGACCGGCCCGGGACTTCGGTCCGGTCCGACCGGCCCGGGACTTCGGTCCGGTCCGACCGGCCCGGGACTTCGGTCAGGTACGACCGGTCCTGGACTTCGGTCCGGTCCGACCGGCCCAGGACTTCGTTCCAGAGCGGACAGCCCGGGACGACTGTCCGGTCCAACCGGCCTCTGACTTCGGATGGGTTTGACCGGCCCAGGACTTCGGTCCCGTCCGACCGGACCGGGACTTCGGTCCGGTCCGACCGGCCCAGGACTTCGTTCCAGAGCGGACGGCCCGGGACGACTGTCCGGTCCAACCGGCCTCTGACTTCGGATGGGTTCGATCGGCCCAGGACTTCGGTCCCGTCCGACCGGCCCGGGACTTCGGTCCGGTCCGACCGGCCCGGGACTTCGTTCCGGTCCGACCGGCCCGGAACTTCGGTCCGGTCCGACCGGCCCGGTACTTCGGTCCGGTCCGACCGGCCCGGGACTTCGGTCCGGTCCGACCGGCCCCCGACTTCGGTCCGGTCCGACCGGCCCCCGACTTCGGTCCGGCCCGACCGGCCCGGGACTTCGGTCTGGCCCGACCGGCCCGGGACTTCGGTCCGGTCCGACCGGCCCGGGACTTATGTCCGGTCCGACCGGCCCGGGACTTCGGTCCGGTCCGACCGGCCCGGGACTTCGGTCCGGTCCGACCGGCCCGGGACTTCGGTCCGGTCCGACCGGCCCGGGACTTCGGTCAGGTACGACCGGCCCTGGACTTCGGTCCGGTCCGACCGGCCCTGGACTTCGTTCCAGAGCGGACGGCCCGGGACGACTGTCCGGTCCAACCGGCCTCTGTCTTCGGATGGGTTCGACCGGCCCAGGACTTCGGTCCCGTCCGACCGGACCGGGACTTCGGTCCGGTCCGACCGGCCCGGGACTTCGGTCCGGTCCGACCGGCCCAGGACTTCGTTCCAGAGCGGACGGCCCAGGACGACTGTCCGGTCCAACCGGCCTCTGACTTCGGATGGGTTCGACCGGCCCAGGACTTCGGTCCCGTCCGACCGGACCGGGACTTCGGTCCGGTCCGACCGGCTCGGGACTTCGGTCCGGTCCGACCGGCCCGGGACTTCGGTCCGGCCCGACCGGCCCGGGAGTTCGGTCCGGCCCGACCGGCCCGGGACTTCGGTCCGGCCCGACCCGCCCGGGAGTTCGGTCCGGTCCGACCGGCCCGGGACTTCGGTCCGGTCCGACCGGCCCGGGACTTCGGTCCGGTCCGACCGGCCCGGGACTTCGGTCCGGTCCGACCGGCCCGGGACTTCGGTCCGGTCCGACCGGCCCTGGACTTCGGTCCGGGCCGACCGGCCCGGGACTTCGGTCCGGTCCGACCGGCCCGGGATTTCGGTCCGGTCCGACCGGCCCGGGGCTTCGGTCCGGTCCGACCGGCCCGGGGCTTCGGTCCGGTCCGACCGGCCCGGGACTTCGGTCCGGTCCGACCGGCCCGGGAGTTCGGTCCGGTCCGACCGGCCCGGGAATTCGGTCCGGTCCGACCGGCCCGGGACTTCGGTCCGGTCCGACCGGCCCGGGACTTCGGTCCGGTCCGACCGGCCCGGGACTTCGGTCCGGTCCGACCGGCCCGGGACTTCGGTCCGGTCCGACCGGCCCGGGACTTCGGTCCGGTCCGACCGGCCCGGGACTTCGGTCCGGTCCGACCGGCCCGGGACTTCGGTCCGGTCCGACCGGCCCGGGACTTCGGTCCGGTCCGACCGGCCCGGGACTTCGGTCCGGTCCGACCGGCCCGGGACTTCGGTCCGGTCCGACCGGCCCGGGACTTCGGTCCGGTCCGACCGGCCCGGGACTTCGGTCCGGTCCGACCTGCCCGGGACTTCGGTCCGGTCCGGCCGGACCGGGACTTTGGTCCGGTCCGACCGGCCCGGGACTTCGGTCCGGTCCGACCGGCCCGGGACTTCGGTCCGGTCCGACCGGCCCGGGACTTCGGTCCGGTCCGACCGGCCCGGGACTTCGGTCCGGTCCGACCGGCCCGGGACTTCGGTCCGGTCCGACCGGCCCGCGACTTCGGTCCGGCCCGACCGGCCCGGGACTTCGGTCCGGCCCGACCGGCCCGGGACATCGGTCCGGCCCGACCGGCCCGGGACATCGGTCCGGCCCGACCGGCCCGGGACTTCGGTCCGGTCCGACCGGCCCGGGACTTCGGTCCGGTCCGACCGGCCCGGGACTTCGGTCCGGTCCGACCGGCCCGGGACTTTGGTCCGCTCCGACCGGCCCGGGACCTCGGTCAGGTACGACCGGCCCTGGACTTCGGTCCGGTCCGACCGGCCCAGGACTTCGTTCCAGAGCGGACGGCCCGGGACGACAGTCCGGTCCGACCGGCCTCTGACTTCGGATGGGTTCGACCGGCCCAGGACTTCGGTCCCGTCCGACCGGACCGGGACTTCGGTCCGGTCCGACCGGCCCGGGACTTCGGTCCGGTCCGACCGGCCCAGGACTTCGTTCCAGAGCGGACGGCCCGGGACGACTGTCCGGTCCAACCGGCCCGGGGCTTCGGTCCGGTCCGACCGGCCCGGGACTTCGGTCCGGTCCGACCGGCCCGGGACTTCGGTCCGGTCCGACCGGCCCGGGACTTCGGTCCGGTCCGACCGGCCCGCGACTTCGGTCCGGCCCGACCGGCCCGGGACTTCGGTCCGGCCCGACCGGCCCGGGACTTCGGTCCGGTCCGACCGGCCCGGGACTTCGGTCCGGTCCGACCGGCCCGGGACTTCGGTCCGGTCCGACCGGCCCGGGACTTCGTTCCAGAGCGGACGGCCCGTGACGAGTGTCCGGTCCAACCGGCCTCTGACTTCGGATGGGTTCGACCGGCCCAGGACTTCGGTCCCGTCCGACCGGACCGGGACTTCGGTCCGGTCCGACCGGCCCGGGACTTCGGTCCGGTCCGACCGGCCCGGGACTTCGGTCCGGTCCGACCGGCCCAGGACTTCGTTCCAGAGCGGACGGCCCGGGACGACTGTCCGGTCCAACCGGCCTCTGACTTCGGATGGGTTCGACCGGCCCAGGACTTCGGTCCCGTCCGACCGGCCCGGGACTTCGGTCCGGTCCGACCGGCCCGGGACTTCGGTCCGGTCCGACCGGCCCGGGGCTTCGGTCCGGTCCGACCGGCCCGGGACTTCGGTCCGGTCCGACCGGCCCGGGACTTCGGTCCGGTCCGACCGGAACGGGACTTCGGTCCGGTCCGACCGGCCCGCGACTTCGGTCCGGCCCGACCGGCCCGGGACTTCGGTCCGGCCCGACCGGCCCGGGACTTCGGTCCGGCCCGACCGGCCCGGGTCTTCGGTCCGGCCCGACCGGCCCGGGACTTCGGTCCGGCCCGACCGGCCCGGGACTTCGGTCCGGCCCGACCGGCCCGCGACTTCGGTCCAGCCCGACCGGCCCGCGACTTCGGTCCGGTCCGACCGGCCCGGGACTTCGGTCCGGTCCGACCGGCCCGGGACTTCGGTCCGGTCCGACCGGCCCGGGTCTTCGGTCCGGTCCGACCGGCCCGGGACTTCGGTCCGGTCCGACCGGCCCGGGACTTCGGTCCGGTCCGACCGGCCCAGGACTTCGGTCCGGTCCGACCGGCCCGGGACTTCGGTCCGGTCCGACCGGCCCGGGACTTCGGTCTGGTCCGACCGGCCCGGGATTGCGGTCCGGTCCGACCGGCCCGGGACTTCGGTCCGGTCCGACCGGCCCGGGACTTCGGTCCGGTCCGACCGGCCCGGGACTTCGGTCCGGTCCGACCGGCCCGGGACCTCGGTCAGGTACGACCGGCCCTGGACTTCGGTCCGGTCCGACCGGCCCAGGACTTCGTTCCAGAGCGGACGGCCCGGGACGACAGTCCGGTCCAACCGGCCTCTGACTTCGGATGGGTTCGACCGGCCCAGGACTTCGGTCCCGTCCGACCGGACCGGGACTTCGGTCCGGTCCGACCGGCCCGGGACTTCGGTCCGGTCCGACCGGCCCGGGACTTCGGTCCGGTCCGACCGGCCCAGGACTTCGTTCCAGAGCGGACGGCCCGGGACGACTGTCCGGTCCAACCGGCCTCTGACTTCGGATGGGTTCGACCGGCCCAGGACTTCGGTCCCGTCCGACCGGCCCGGGACTTCGGTCCGGTCCGACCGGCCCGGGACTTCGGTCCGGTCCGACCGGCCCGGGGCTTCGGTCCGGTCCGACCGGCCCGGGACTTCGGTCCGGTCCGACCGGCCCGGGACTTCGGTCCGGTCCGACCGGCCCGGGACTTCGGTCAGCTCCGACCGGCCCGCGACTTCGGTCCGGCACGACCGGCCCGGGACTTCGGTCCGGCCCGACCGGCCCGGGACTTCGGTCCGGTCCGACCGGCCCGGGACTTCGGTCCGGTCCGACCGGCCCGGGACTTCGGTCCGGTCCGACCGGCCCGGGACTTCGGTCCGGTCCGACCGGCCCGGGACTTCGGTCAGGTACGACCGGCCCTGGACTTCGGTCCGGTCCGACCGGCCCAGGACTTCGTTCCAGAGCGGACGGCCCGGGACGACTGTCCGGTCCAACCGGCCTCTGACTTCGGATGGGTTCGACCGGCCCAGGACTTTGGTCCCGTCCGACCGGACCGGGACTTCGGTCCGGTCCGACCGGCCCGGGACTTCGGTCCGGTCCGACCGGCCCAGGACTTGTTCCAGAGCGGACGGCCCGGGACGACTGTCCGGTCCAACCGGCCTCTGACTTCGAATGGGTTCGACCGGCCCAGGACTTCGGTCCCGTCCGACCGGACCGGGACTTCGGTCCGGTCCGACCGGCCCGGGACTTCGGTCCGGTCCGACCGGCCCAGGTCTTCGTTCCAGAGCGGACGGCCCGGGACGACTGTCCGGTCCAACCGGCCTCTGACTTCGGATGGGTTCGACCGGCCCAGGACTTCGGTCCCGTCCGACCGGACCGGGACTTCGGTCCGGTCCGACCGGCCCGGGACTTCGGTCCGGTCCGACCGGCCCGGGACTTCGGTCCGGCCCGACCGGCCCGGGACTTCGGTCCGGCCCGACCGGCCCGGAATTTCGGTCCGGCCCGACCGGCCCGGGACTTCGGTCCGGTCCGACCGGCCCGGGACTTCGGTCCGGTCCGACCGGCCCGGGACTTCGGTCCGGTCCGACCGGCCCGGGACTTCGGTCCGGTCCGACCGGCCCGGGACTTCGGTCCGGTCCGACCTGCGCGGGAGTTCGGTCCGGTCCGACCGGCCCGGGACTTCGGTCCGGTCCGACCGGCCCGGGACTTCGGTCCGGTCCGACCGGCCCGGGACTTCGGTCCGGTCCGACCGGCCCGGGACTTCGGTCCGGTCCGACCGGCCCGGGACTTCGGTCCGGTCCGACCGGCCCGGGACTTCGGTCCGGCCCGGGACTTCGGTCCGGTCCGACCGGCCCGGGACTTCGGTCCGGTCCGACCGGCCCGGGACTTCGGTCCGGTCCGACCGGCCCGGGACTTCGGTCCGGTCCGACCGGCCCGGGACTTCGGTCCGGTCCGACCGGCCCGGGACTTCGGTCCGGTCCGACCGGCCCGGGACTTCGGTCCGGTCCGACCGGCCCGGAATTTCGGTCCGGTCCGACCGGCCCGGGACTTCGGTCCGGTCCGACCGGCCCGGGACTTCGGTCCGGTCCGACCGGCCCGGGACTTCGGTCCGGTCCGACCGGCCCGGGACTTCGGTCCGGTCCGACCGGCCCGGGACTTCGGTCCGGTCCGACCGGCCCGGGACTTCGGTCCGGTCCGACCGGCCCGGGACTTCGGTCCGGTCCGACCGGCCCGGGACTTCGGTCCGGTCCGACCGGCCCGGGACTTCGGTCCGGTCCGACCGGCCCGGGACTTCGGTCCGGTCCGACCGGCCCGCGACTTCGGTCCGGTCCGACCGGCCCGCGACTTCGGTCCGGTCCGACCGGCCCGCGACTTCGGTCCGGTCCGACCGGCCCGCGACTTCGGTCCGGTCCGACCGGCCCGGGACTTCGGTCCGGTCCGACCGGCCCGGGACTTCGGTCCGGTCCGACCGGCCCGGGGCTTCGGTCCGGTCCGACCGGCCCGGGGCTTCGGTCCGGTCCGACCGGCCCGGGAGTTCGGTCCGGTCCGACCGGCCCGGGAGTTCGGTCCGGTCCGACCGGCCCGGGACTTCGGTCCGGTCCGACCGGCCCGGGACTTCGGTCCGGTCCGACCGGCCCGGGACTTCGGTCCGGTCCGACCGGCCCGGGACTTCGGTCCGGTCCGACCGGCCCGGGACTTCGGTCCGGTCCGACCGGCCCGGGACTTCGGTCCGGTCCGACCGGCCCGGGACTTCGGTCCGGTCCGACCTGCCCGGGACTTCGGTCCGGTCCGACCGGCCCGCGACTTCGGTCAGGTCCGACCGGCCCGGGACTTCGGTCCGGTCCGACCGGCACGGGACTTCGGTCCGGTCCGACCGGCCCGGGACTTCGGTCCGGTCCGACCGGCCCGGGACTTCGGTCCGGTCCGACCGGCCCGGGACTTCGGTCCGGTCCGACCGGCCCGGGACTTCGGTCCGGCCCGGGACTTCGGTCCGGTCCGACCGGCCCGGGACTTCGGTCCGGTCCGACCGGCCCAGGACTTCGGTCCGGTCCGACCGGCCCGGGACTTCGGTCCGGTCCGACCGGCCCGGGACTTCGGTCCGGTCCGACTGGCCCGGGACTTCGGTCCGGTCCGACCGGCCCGGGACTTCGGTCCGGTCCGACCGGCCCGGGACTTCGGTCCGGTCCGACCGGCCCGGAATTTCGGTCCGGTCCGACAGGCCCGGGACTTCGGTCCGGTCCGACCGGCCTGGGACTTCGGTCCGGTCCGACCGGCCCGGGACTTCGGTCCGGTCCGACCGGCCCGGGACTTCGGTCCGGTCCGACCGGCCCGGGACTTCGGTCCGGTCCGACCGGCCCGGGACTTCCGTCCGGTCCGACCGGCCCGGGACTTCGGTCTGGTCCGACCGGCCCGGGACTTCGGTCCGGTCCGACCGGCCCGCGACTTCGGTCCGGTCCGACCGGCCCGGGACTTCGGTCCGGTCCGACCGGCCCGGGACTTCGGTCCGGTCCGACCGGCCCGGGACTTCGGTCCGGCCCGACCCGCCCAGGAGTTCGGTCCGGCCCGGGACTTCGGTCCGGTCCGACCGGCCCGGGACTTCGGTCCGGTCCGACCGGCCCGGGACTTCGGTCCGGTCCGACCGGCCCTGGACTTCGGTCCGGTCCGACCGGCCCGGGACTTCGGTCCGGTCCGACCGGCCCTGGACTTCGGTCCGGTCCGACCGGCCCGGGACTTCGGTCCGGTCCGACCGGCCCGGGACTTCGGTCCGGTCCGACCGGCCCGGGACTTCGGTCCGGTCCGACCGGCCCGGGACTTCGGTCCGGTCCGACCGGCCCGGGACTTCGGTCCGGTCCGACCGGCCCGGGACTTCGGTCCGGTCCGACCGGCCCGGGACTTCGGTCCGGTCCGACCGGCCCGGGACTTCGGTCCGGTCCGACCGGCCCGGGACTTCGGTCCGGTCCGACCGGCCCGCGACTTCGGTCCGGTCCTACCGGCCCGGGACTTCGGTCCGGTCCGACCGGCCCGGGACTTCGGTCCGGTCCGACCGGCCCGGGACTTCGGTCCGGCCCGACCCGCCCGGGAGTTCGGTCCGGTCCGACCGGCCCGGGACTTCGGTCCGGTCCGACCGGCCCGGGACTTCGGTCCGGTCCGACCGGCCCTGGACTTCGGTCCGGTCCGACCGGCCCGGGACTTCGGTCCGGAACGAGCGGCCCGGGATTTAGGTCCGGTCCGACCGGCCCGGGGCTTCTGTCCGGTCCGACCGGCCCGGGGCTTCGGTCCGGTCCGACCGGCCCGGGACTTCGGTCCGGTCCGACAGGCCCGGGACTTCGGTCCGGTCCGACCGGCCCGGGACTTCGGTCCGGTCCGACCGGCCCGGGACATCGGTCCGGTCCGACCGGCCCGGGACTTCGGTCCGGTCCGACCGGCCCGGGACTTCGGTCCGGTCCGACCGGCCCGGGACTTCGGTCCGTTCCGACCGGCCCGGGACTTCGGGCCGGCCCGGGACTTCGGTCCGGTCCGACCGGCCCGGGACTTCGGTCCGGTCCGACCGGCCCGGGACTTCGGGCCGGCCCGGGACTTCGGTCCGGTCCGACCGGCCCGGGACTTCGGTCCGGTCCGACCGGCCCGGGGCTTCGGTCCGGTCCGACCGGCCCGGGACTTCGGTCCGGTCCGACCGGCCCGGGACTTCGGTCCGGTCCGACCGGCCCGGGACTTCGGTCAGCTCCGACCGGCCCGCGACTTCGGTCCGGCCCGACCGGCCCGGGACTTCGGTCCGGCCCGACCGGCCCGGGACTTCGGTCCGGTCCGACCGGCCCGGGACTTCGGTCCGGTCCGACCGGCCCGGGACTTCGGTCCGGTCCGACCGGCCCGGGACTTCGGTCCGGTCCGACCGGCCCGGGACTTCGGTCAGGTACGACCGGCCCTGGACTTCGGTCCGGTCCGACCGGCCCAGGACTTCGTTCCAGAGCGGACGGCCCGGGACGACTGTCCGGTCCAACCGGCCTCTGACTTCGGATGGGTTCGACCGGCCCAGGACTTTGGTCCCGTCCGACCGGACCGGGACTTCGGTCCGGTCCGACCGGCCCGGGACTTCGGTCCGGTCCGACCGGCCCAGGACTTGTTCCA
Source organism: Mustelus asterias (assembly GCF_964213995.1). Classification (NCBI taxonomy): domain Eukaryota; kingdom Metazoa; phylum Chordata; class Chondrichthyes; order Carcharhiniformes; family Triakidae; genus Mustelus; species Mustelus asterias. The sequence continues at coordinate 20,725 of NW_027593108.1, forward strand.
GAGCGGACGGCCCGGGACGACTGTCCGGTCCAACCGGCCTCTGACTTCGAATGGGTTCGACCGGCCCAGGACTTCGGTCCCGTCCGACCGGACCGGGACTTCGGTCCGGTCCGACCGGCCCGGGACTTCGGTCCGGTCCGACCGGCCCAGGTCTTCGTTCCAGAGCGGACGGCCCGGGACGACTGTCCGGTCCAACCGGCCTCTGACTTCGGATGGGTTCGACCGGCCCAGGACTTCGGTCCCGTCCGACCGGACCGGGACTTCGGTCCGGTCCGACCGGCCCGGGACTTCGGTCCGGTCCGACCGGCCCGGGACTTCGGTCCGGCCCGACCGGCCCGGGACTTCGGTCCGGCCCGACCGGCCCGGAATTTCGGTCCGGCCCGACCGGCCCGGGACTTCGGTCCGGTCCGACCGGCCCGGGACTTCGGTCCGGTCCGACCGGCCCGGGACTTCGGTCCGGTCCGACCGGCCCGGGACTTCGGTCCGGTCCGACCGGCCCGGGACTTCGGTCCGGTCCGACCTGCGCGGGAGTTCGGTCCGGTCCGACCGGCCCGGGACTTCGGTCCGGTCCGACCGGCCCGGGACTTCGGTCCGGTCCGACCGGCCTGGGACTTCGGTCCGGTCCGACCGGCCCGGGACTTCGGTCCGGTCCGACCGGCCCGGGACTTCGGTCCGGTCCGACCGGCCCGGGACTTCGGTCCGGCCCGGGACTTCGGTCCGGTCCGACCGGCCCGGGACTTCGGTCCGGTCCGACCGGCCCGGGACTTCGGTCCGGTCCGACCGGCCCGGGACTTCGGTCCGGTCCGACCGGCCCGGGACTTCGGTCCGGTCCGACCGGCCCGGGACTTCGGTCCGGTCCGACCGGCCCGGGACTTCGGTCCGGTCCGACCGGCCCGGAATTTCGGTCCGGTCCGACCGGCCCGGGACTTCGGTCCGGTCCGACCGGCCCGGGACTTCGGTCCGGTCCGACCGGCCCGGGACTTCGGTCCGGTCCGACCGGCCCGGGACTTCGGTCCGGTCCGACCGGCCCGGGACTTCGGTCCGGTCCGACCGGCCCGGGACTTCGGTCCGGTCCGACCGGCCCGGGACTTCGGTCCGGTCCGACCGGCCCGGGACTTCGGTCCGGTCCGACCGGCCCGGGACTTCGGTCCGGTCCGACCGGCCCGGGACTTCGGTCCGGTCCGACCGGCCCGGGACTTCGGTCCGGTCCGACCGGCCCGCGACTTCGGTCCGGTCCGACCGGCCCGCGACTTCGGTCCGGTCCGACCGGCCCGCGACTTCGGTCCGGTCCGACCGGCCCGGGACTTCGGTCCGGTCCGACCGGCCCGGGGCTTCGGTCCGGTCCGACCGGCCCGGGGCTTCGGTCCGGTCCGACCGGCCCGGGAGTTCGGTCCGGTCCGACCGGCCCGGGAGTTCGGTCCGGTCCGACCGGCCCGGGAGTTCGGTCCGGTCCGACCGGCCCGGGACTTCGGTCCGGTCCGACCGGCCCGGGACTTCGGTCCGGTCCGACCGGCCCGGGACTTCGGTCCGGTCCGACCGGCCCGGGACTTCGGTCCGGTCCGACCGGCCCGGGACTTCGGTCCGGTCCGACCGGCCCGGGACTTCGGTCCGGTCCGACCGGCCCGGGACTTCGGTCCGGTCCGACCGGCCCGGGACTTCGGTCCGGTCCGACCTGCCCGGGACTTCGGTCCGGTCCGACCGGCCCGCGACTTCGGTCAGGTCCGACCCGCCCAGGAGTTCGGTCCGGCCCGGGACTTCGGTCCGGTCCGACCGGCCCGGGACTTCGGTCCGGTCCGACCGGCCCGGGACTTCGGTCCGGTCCGACCGGCCCGGGACTTCGGTCCGGTCCGACCGGCCCGGGACTTCGGTTCGGTCCGGTCCGACCGGCCCTGGACTTCGGTCCGGTCCGACCGGCCCGGGACTTCGGTCCGGTCCGACCGGCCCGGAATTTCGGTCCGGTCCGACCGGCCCGGGACTTCGGTCCGGTCCGACCGGCCCGGGACTTCGGTCCGGTCCGACCGGCCCGGGACTTCGGTCCGGTCCGACCGGCCCGGGACTTCGGTCCGGTCCGACCGGCCCGGGACTTCGGTCCGGTCCGACCGGCCCGGGACTTCGGTCCGGTCCGACCGGCCCGGGACTTCGGTCCGGTCCGACCGGCCCGGGACTTTGGTCCGGTCCGACCGGCCCGCGACTTCGGTCCGGTCCTACCGGCCCGGGACTTCGGTCCGGTCCGACCGGCCCGGGACTTCGGTCCGGTCCGACCGGCCCGGGACTTCGGTCCGGCCCGACCCGCCCAGGAGTTCGGTCCGGTCCGACCGGCCCGGGACTTCGGTCCGGTCCGACCGGCCCGGGACTTCGGTCCGGTCCGACCGGCCCTGGACTTCGGTCCGGTCCGACCGGCCCGGGACTTCGGTCCGGAATGAGCGGCCCGGGATTTCGGTCCGGTCCGACCGGCCCGGGGCTTCTGTCCGGTCCGACCGGCCCGGGGCTTCGGTCCGGTCCGACCGGCCCGGGACTTCGGTCCGGTCCGACCGGCCCGGGACTTCGGTCCGGTCCGACCGGCCCGGGACATCGGTCCGGTCCGACCGGCCCGGGACTTCGGTCCGGTCCGACCGGCCCGGGACTTCGGTCCGGTCCAACCGGCCCGGGACTTCGGTCCGTTCCGACCGGCCCGGGACTTCGGGCCGGCCCGGGACTTCGGTCCGGTCCGACCGGCCCGGGACTTCAGTCCGGTCCGACCGGCCCGGGACTTCGGGCCGGCCCGGGACTTCGGTCCGGTCCGACCGGCCCGGGACTTCGGTCCGGTCCGACCGGCCCGGGACTTCGGTCCGGTCCGACCGGCCCGCGACTTCGGTCCGGTCCGACCGGCGCGGGACTTCGGTCCGGTCCGACCGGCCCGGGACTTCGGTCCGGTCCGACCGGCCCGGGACTTCGGTCCGGCCCGACCCGCCCGGGACTTCGGTCCGGTCCGACCGGCCCGGGACTTCGGTCCGGTCCGACGGGCCCGGGACTTCGGTCCGGTCCGACCGGCCCGGGACTTCGGTCCGGTCCGACCGGCCCTGGACTTCGGTCCGGTCCGACCGGCCCGGGACTTCGGTCCGGTCCGACCGGCCCGGGACTTCGGTCCGGAACGACCGGCCCGGGACTTCGGTTCGGTCCGACCGGCCCGGGGCTTCGGTCCGGTCCGACCGGCCCGGGGCTTCGGTCCGGTCCGACCGGCCCGGGACTTCGGTCCGGTCCGACCGGCCCGGGACTTCGGTCCGGTCCGACTGGCCCGGGACTTCGGTCCGGCCCGGGACTTCGGTCCGGTCCGACCGGCCCGGGACTTCGGTCCGGTCCGACCGGCCCGGGACTTCGGTCCGGTCCGACCGGCCCGGGACTTCGGTCCGGTCCGACCGGCCCGGGACTTCGGTCCGGTCCGACCGGCCCGGGACTGCGGTCCGGTCCGACCGGCCCGGGACTTCGGTCCGGTCCGACCGGCCCGGGACTTCGGTCCGGTCCGACCTGCCCGGGAGTTCGGTCCGGTCCGACCGGCCCGGGACTTCGGTCCGGTCCGACCGGCCCGGGACTTCGGTCCGGTCCGACCGGCCCGGGACTTCGGTCCGGTCCGACCGGCCCGGGACTTCGGTCCGGTCCGACCGGCCCGGGACTTCGGTCCGGTCCGACCGGCCCGGGACTTCGGTCCGGTCCGACCGGCCCGGGACTTCGGTCCGGTCCGACCGGCCCGGGACTTCGGTCCGGTCCGACCGGCCCGGGACTTCGGTCCGGTCCGACCGGCCCGGGACTTCGGTCCGGTCCGACCGGCCCGGGACTTCGGTCCGGTCCGACCGGCCCGGGACTTCGGACCGGCCCGACCGGCCCGGAACTTCGGTCCGGTCCGACCGGCCCGGGACTTCGGTCCGGTCCGACCGGCCCGCGACTTCGGTCCGGCCCGACCGGCCCGGGACATCGGTCCGGTCCGACCGGCCCGGGACTTCGGTCCGGTCCGACCAGCCCGCGACTTCGGTCCGGTCCGACCGGCCCGGGACTTCGGTCCGGTCCGACCGGCCCGGGACTTCGGTCCGGTCCGACCGGCCCGGGACTTCGGTCCGGTCCGACCGGCCCGGGACTTCGGTCCGGTCCGACCGGCCCGGGACTTCGGTCAGGTACGACCGGTCCTGGACTTCAGTCCGGTCCGACCGGCCCAGGACTTCGTTCCAGAGCGGACGGCCCGGGACGACTGTCCGGTCCAACCGGCCTCTGACTTCGGATGGGTTTGACCGGCCCAGGACTTCGGTCCCGTCCGACCGGACCGGGACTTCGGTCCGGTCCGACCGGCCCGGGACTTCGGTCCGGTCCGACCGGCCCAGGACTTCGTTCCAGAGCGGACGGCCCGGGACGACTGTCCGGTCCAACCGGCCTCTGACTTCGGATGGGTTCGATCGGCCCAGGACTTCGGTCCCGTCCGACCGGCCCGGGACTTCGGTCCGGTCCGACCGGCCCGGGACTTCGGTCCGGTCCGACCGGCCCGGAACTTCGGTCCGGTCCGACCGGCCCGGTACTTCGGTCCGGTCCGACCGGCCCGGGACTTCGGTCCGGTCCGACCGGCCCGCGACTTCGGTCCGGCCCGACCGGCCCGGGACTTCGGTCTGGCCCGACCGGCCCGGGACTTCGGTCCGGTCCGACCGGCCCGGGACTTCGGTCAGGTACGACCGGTCCTGGACTTCGGTCCGGTCCGACCGGCCCAGGACTTCGTTCCAGAGCGGACGGCCCGGGACGACTGTCCGGTCCAACCGGCCTCTGACTTCGGATGGGTTCGACCGGCCCAGGACTTTGGTCCCGTCCGACCGGACCGGGACTTCGGTCCGGTCCGACCGGCCCGGGACTTCGGTCCGGTCCGACCGGCCCAGGACTTGTTCCAGAGCGGACGGCCCGGGACGACTGTCCGGTCCAACCGGCCTCTGACTTCGAATGGGTTCGACCGGCCCAGGACTTCGGTCCCGTCCGACCGGACCGGGACTTCGGTCCGGTCCGACCGGCCCGGGACTTCGGTCCGGTCCGACCGGCCCAGGTCTTCGTTCCAGAGCGGACGGCCCGGGACGACTGTCCGGTCCAACCGGCCTCTGACTTCGGATGGGTTCGGGGTTCGACCGGCCCAGGACTTCGGTCCCGTCCGACCGGACCGGGACTTCGGTCCGGTCCGACCGGCCCGGGACTTCGGTCCGGTCCGACCGGCCCGGGACTTCGGTCCGGCCCGACCGGCCCGCGACTTCGGTCCGGTCCGACCGGCCCGGGACTTCGGTCCGGTCCGACCGGCCCGGGACTTCGGTCCGGTCCGACCGGCCCGGGGCTTCGGTCCGGTCCGACCGGCCCGGGGCTTCGGTCCGGTCCGACCGGCCCGGGGCTTCGGTCCGGTCCGACCGGCCCGGGAGTTCGGTCCGGTCCGACCGGCCCGGGAGTTCGGTCCGGTCCGACCGGCCCGGGACTTCGGTCCGGTCCGACCGGCCCGGGACTTCGGTCCGGTCCGACCGGCCCGGGACTTCGGTCCGGTCCGACCGGCCCGGGACTTCGGTCCGGTCCGACCGGCCCGGGACTTCGGTCCGGTCCGACCGGCCCGGGACTTCGGTCCGGTCCGACCGGCCCGGGACTTCGGTCCGGTCCGACCGGCCCGGGACTTCGGTCCGGTCCGACCTGCCCGGGACTTCGGTCCGGTCCGACCGGCCCGCGACTTCGGTCAGGTCCGACCCGCCCAGGAGTTCGGTCCGGCCCGGGACTTCGGTCCGGTCCGACCGGCCCGGGACTTCGGTCCGGTCCGACCGGCCCGGGACTTCGGTCCGGTCCGACCGGCCCGGGACTTCGGTCCGGTCCGACCGGCCCGGGACTTCGGTTCGGTCCGGTCCGACCGGCCCTGGACTTCGGTCCGGTCCGACCGGCCCGGGACTTCGGTCCGGTCCGACCGGCCCGGAATTTCGGTCCGGTCCGACCGGCCCGGGACTTCGGTCCGGTCCGACCGGCCCGGGACTTCGGTCCGGTCCGACCGGCCCGGGACTTCGGTCCGGTCCGACCGGCCCGGGACTTCGGTCCGGTCCGACCGGCCCGGGACTTCGGTCCGGTCCGACCGGCCCGGGACTTCGGTCCGGTCCGACCGGCCCGGGACTTCGGTCCGGTCCGACCGGCCCGGGACTTCGGTCCGGTCCGACCGGCCCGCGACTTCGGTCCGGTCCTACCGGCCCGGGACTTCGGTCCGGTCCGACCGGCCCGGGACTTCGGTCCGGTCCGACCGGCCCGGGACTTCGGTCCGGCCCGACCCGCCCAGGAGTTCGGTCCGGTCCGACCGGCCCGGGACTTCGGTCCGGTCCGACCGGCCCGGGACTTCGGTCCGGTCCGACCGGCCCTGGACTTCGGTCCGGTCCGACCGGCCCGGGACTTCGGTCCGGAATGAGCGGCCCGGGATTTCGGTCCGGTCCGACCGGCCCGGGGCTTCTGTCCGGTCCGACCGGCCCGGGGCTTCGGTCCGGTCCGACCGGCCCGGGACTTCGGTCCGGTCCGACAGGCCCGGGACTTCGGTCCGGTCCGACCGGCCCGGGACTTCGGTCCGGTCCGACCGGCCCGGGACATCGGTCCGGTCCGACCGGCCCGGGACTTCGGTCCGGTCCGACCGGCCCGGGACTTCGGTCCGGTCCAACCGGCCCGGGACTTCGGTCCGTTCCGACCGGCCCGGGACTTCGGGCCGGCCCGGGACTTCGGTCCGGTCCGACCGGCCCGGGACTTCAGTCCGGTCCGACCGGCCCGGGACTTCGGGCCGGCCCGGGACTTCGGTCCGGTCCGACCGGCCCGGGACTTCGGTCCGGTCCGACCGGCCCGGGACTTCGGTCCGGTCCGACCGGCCCGGGACTTCGGTCCGGTCCGACCGGCCCGCGACTTCGGTCCGGTCCGACCGGCGCGGGACTTCGGTCCGGTCCGACCGGCCCGGGACTTCGGTCCGGTCCGACCGGCCCGGGACTTCGGTCCGGCCCGACCCGCCCGGGACTTCGGTCCGGTCCGACCGGCCCGGGACTTCGGTCCGGTCCGACGGGCCCGGGACTTCGGTCCGGTCCGACCGGCCCTGGACTTCGGTCCGGTCCGACCGGCCCTGGACTTCGGTCCGGTCCGACCGGCCCGGGACTTCGGTCCGGTCCGACCGGCCCGGGACTTCGGTCCGGAACGACCGGCCCGGGACTTCGGTTCGGTCCGACCGGCCCGGGGCTTCGGTCCGGTCCGACCGGCCCGGGGCTTCGGTCCGGTCCGACCGGCCCGGGACTTCGGTCCGGTCCGACCGGCCCGGGACTTCGGTCCGGTCCGACTGGCCCGGGACTTCGGTCCGGCCCGGGACTTCGGTCCGGTCCGACCGGCCCGGGACTTCGGTCCGGTCCGACCGGCCCGGGACTTCGGTCCGGTCCGACCGGCCCGGGACTTCGGTCCGGTCCGACCGGCCCGGGACTGCGGTCCGGTCCGACCGGCCCGGGACTTCGGTCCGGTCCGACCGGCCCGGGACTTCGGTCCGGTCCGACCTGCCCGGGAGTTCGGTCCGGTCCGACCGGCCCAGGACTTCGGTCCGGTCCGACCGGCCCGGGACTTCGGTCCGGTCCGACCGGCCCGGGACTTCGGTCCGGTCCGACCGGCCCGGGACTTCGGTCCGGTCCGACCGGCCCGGGACTTCGGTCCGGTCCGACCGGCCCGGGACTTCGGTCCGGTCCGACCGGCCCGGGACTTCGGTCCGGTCCGACCGGCCCGCGACTTCGGTCCGGTCCGACCGGCCCGCGACTTCGGTCCGGTCCGACCGGCCCGCGACTTCGGTCCGGTCCGACCGGCCCCGCGACTTCGGTCCGGTCCGACCGGCCCGGGACTTCGGTCCGGTCCGACCGGCCCGGGACTTCGGTCCGGTCCGACCGGCCCGGGGCTTCGGTCCGGTCCGACCGGCCCGGGGCTTCGGTCCGGTCCGACCGGCCCGGGAGTTCGGTCCGGTCCGACCGGCCCGGGAGTTCGGTCCGGTCCGACCGGCCCGGGACTTCGGTCCGGTCCGACCGGCCCGGGACTTCGGTCCGGTCCGACCGGCCCGGGACTTCGGTCCGGTCCGACCGGCCCGGGACTTCGGTCCGGTCCGACCGGCCCGGGACTTCGGTCCGGTCCGACCGGCCCGGGACTTCGGTCCGGTCCGACCGGCCCGGGACTTCGGTCCGGTCCGACCTGCCCGGGACTTCGGTCCGGTCCGACCGGCCCGCGACTTCGGTCAGGTCCGACCGGCCCGGGACTTCGGTCCGGTCCGACCGGCACGGGACTTCGGTCCGGTCCGACCGGCCCGGGACTTCGGTCCGGTCCGACCGGCCCGGGACTTCGGTCCGGTCCGACCGGCCCGGGACTTCGGTCCGGTCCGACCGGCCCGGGACTTCGGTCCGGCCCGGGACTTCGGTCCGGTCCGACCGGCCCGGGACTTCGGTCCGGTCCGACCGGCCCAGGACTTCGGTCCGGTCCGACCGGCCCGGGACTTCGGTCCGGTCCGACCGGCCCGGGACTTCGGTCCGGTCCGACCGGCCCGGGACTTCGGTCCGGTCCGACCGGCCCGGGACTTCGGTCCGGTCCGACCGGCCCGGGACTTCGGTCCGGTCCGACCGGCCCGGGACTTCGGTCCGGTCCGACCGGCCCGGAATTTCGGTCCGGTCCGACAGGCCCGGGACTTCGGTCCGGTCCGACCGGCCTGGGACTTCGGTCCGGTCCGACCGGCCCGGGACTTCGGTCCGGTCCGACCGGCCCGGGACTTCGGTCCGGTCCGACCGGCCCGGGACTTCGGTCCGGTCCGACCGGCCCGGGACTTCGGTCCGGTCCGACCGGCCCGGGACTTCGGTCTGGTCCGACCGGCCCGGGACTTCGGTCCGGTCCGACCGGCCCGCGACTTCGGTCCGGTCCGACCGGCCCGGGACTTCGGTCCGGTCCGACCGGCCCGGGACTTCGGTCCGGTCCGACCGGCCCGGGACTTCGGTCCGGCCCGACCCGCCCAGGAGTTCGGTCCGGCCCGGGACTTCGGTCCGGTCCGACCGGCCCGGGACTTCGGTCCGGTCCGACCGGCCCGGGACTTCGGTCCGGTCCGACCGGCCCTGGACTTCGGTCCGGTCCGACCGGCCCGGGACTTCGGTCCGGTCCGACCGGCCCTGGACTTCGGTCCGGTCCGACCGGCCCGGGACTTCGGTCCGGTCCGACCGGCCCGGGACTTCGGTCCGGTCCGACCGGCCCGGGACTTCGGTCCGGTCCGACCGGCCCGGGACTTCGGTCCGGTCCGACCGGCCCGGGACTTCGGTCCGGTCCGACCGGCCCGGGACTTCGGTCCGGTCCGACCGGCCCGGGACTTCGGTCCGGTCCGACCGGCCCGGGACTTCGGTCCGGTCCGACCGGCCCGCGACTTCGGTCCGGTCCTACCGGCCCGGGACTTCGGTCCGGTCCGACCGGCCCGGGACTTCGGTCCGGTCCGACCGGCCCGGGACTGCGGTCCGGTCCGACCGGCCCGGGACTTCGGTCCGGTCCGACCGGCCCGGGACTTCGGTCCGGTCCGACCTGCCCGGGAGTTCGGTCCGGTCCGACCGGCCCGGGACTTCGGTCCGGTCCGACCGGCCCGGGACTTCGGTCCGGTCCGACCGGCCCGGGACTTCGGTCCGGTCCGACCGGCCCGGGACTTCGGTCCGGTCCGACCGGCCCGGGACTTCGGTCCGGTCCGACCGGCCCGGGACTTCGGTCCGGTCCGACCGGCCCGGGACTTCGGTCCGGTCCGACCGGCCCGCGACTTCGGTCCGGTCCGACCGGCCCGCGACTTCGGTCCGGTCCGACCGGCCCGCGACTTCGGTCCGGTCCGACCGGCCCGCGACTTCGGTCCGGTCCGACCGGCCCGGGACTTCGGTCCGGTCCGACCGGCCCGGGACTTCGGTCCGGTCCGACCGGCCCGGGGCTTCGGTCCGGTCCGACCGGCCCGGGGCTTCGGTCCGGTCCGACCGGCCCGGGAGTTCGGTCCGGTCCGACCGGCCCGGGAGTTCGGTCCGGTCCGACCGGCCCGGGACTTCGGTCCGGTCCGACCGGCCCGGGACTTCGGTCCGGTCCGACCGGCCCGGGACTTCGGTCCGGTCCGACCGGCCCGGGACTTCGGTCCGGTCCGACCGGCCCGGGACTTCGGTCCGGTCCGACCGGCCCGGGACTTCGGTCCGGTCCGACCGGCCCGGGACTTCGGTCCGGTCCGACCTGCCCGGGACTTCGGTCCGGTCCGACCGGCCCGCGACTTCGGTCAGGTCCGACCGGCCCGGGACTTCGGTCCGGTCCGACCGGCACGGGACTTCGGTCCGGTCCGACCGGCCCGGGACTTCGGTCCGGTCCGACCGGCCCGGGACTTCGGTCCGGTCCGACCGGCCCGGGACTTCGGTCCGGTCCGACCGGCCCGGGACTTCGGTCCGGCCCGGGACTTCGGTCCGGTCCGACCGGCCCGGGACTTCGGTCCGGTCCGACCGGCCCAGGACTTCGGTCCGGTCCGACCGGCCCGGGACTTCGGTCCGGTCCGACCGGCCCGGGACTTCGGTCCGGTCCGACCGGCCCGGGACTTCGGTCCGGTCCGACCGGCCCGGGACTTCGGTCCGGTCCGACCGGCCCGGGACTTCGGTCCGGTCCGACCGGCCCGGGACTTCGGTCCGGTCCGACCGGCCCGGAATTTCGGTCCGGTCCGACAGGCCCGGGACTTCGGTCCGGTCCGACCGGCCTGGGACTTCGGTCCGGTCCGACCGGCCCGGGACTTCGGTCCGGTCCGACCGGCCCGGGACTTCGGTCCGGTCCGACCGGCCCGGGACTTCGGTCCGGTCCGACCGGCCCGGGACTTCGGTCCGGTCCGACCGGCCCGGGACTTCGGTCTGGTCCGACCGGCCCGGGACTTCGGTCCGGTCCGACCGGCCCGCGACTTCGGTCCGGTCCGACCGGCCCGGGACTTCGGTCCGGTCCGACCGGCCCGGGACTTCGGTCCGGTCCGACCGGCCCGGGACTTCGGTCCGGCCCGACCCGCCCAGGAGTTCGGTCCGGCCCGGGACTTCGGTCCGGTCCGACCGGCCCGGGACTTCGGTCCGGTCCGACCGGCCCGGGACTTCGGTCCGGTCCGACCGGCCCTGGACTTCGGTCCGGTCCGACCGGCCCGGGACTTCGGTCCGGTCCGACCGGCCCTGGACTTCGGTCCGGTCCGACCGGCCCGGGACTTCGGTCCGGTCCGACCGGCCCGGGACTTCGGTCCGGTCCGACCGGCCCGGGACTTCGGTCCGGTCCGACCGGCCCGGGACTTCGGTCCGGTCCGACCGGCCCGGGACTTCGGTCCGGTCCGACCGGCCCGGGACTTCGGTCCGGTCCGACCGGCCCGGGACTTCGGTCCGGTCCGACCGGCCCGGGACTTCGGTCCGGTCCGACCGGCCCGCGACTTCGGTCCGGTCCTACCGGCCCGGGACTTCGGTCCGGTCCGACCGGCCCGGGACTTCGGTCCGGTCCGACCGGCCCGGGACTTCGGTCCGGCCCGACCCGCCCGGGAGTTCGGTCCGGTCCGACCGGCCCGGGACTTCGGTCCGGTCCGACCGGCCCGGGACTTCGGTCCGGTCCGACCGGCCCTGGACTTCGGTCCGGTCCGACCGGCCCGGGACTTCGGTCCGGAACGAGCGGCCCGGGATTTAGGTCCGGTCCGACCGGCCCGGGGCTTCTGTCCGGTCCGACCGGCCAGGGGCTTCGGTCCGGTCCGACCGGCCCGGGACTTCGGTCCGGTCCGACAGGCCCGGGACTTCGGTCCGGTCCGACCGGCCCGGGACTTCGGTCCGGTCCGACCGGCCCGGGACATCGGTCCGGTCCGACCGGCCCGGGACTTCGGTCCGGTCCGACCGGCCCGGGACTTCGGTCCGGTCCGACCGGCCCGGGACTTCGGTCCGTTCCGACCGGCCCGGGACTTCGGGCCGGCCCGGGACTTCGGTCCGGTCCGACCGGCCCGGGACTTCGGTCCGGTCCGACCGGCCCGGGACTTCGGGCCGGCCCGGGACTTCGGTCCGGTCCGACCGGCCCGGGACTTCGGTCCGGTCCGACCGGCCCGGGGCTTCGGTCCGGTGCGACCGGCCCGGGACTTCGGTCCGGTCCGACCGGCCCGGGACTTCGGTCCGGTCCGACCGGCCCGGGACTTCGGTCAGCTCCGACCGGCCCGCGACTTCGGTCCGGCCCGACCGGCCCGGGACTTCGGTCCGGCCCGACCGGCCCGGGACTTCGGTCCGGTCCGACCGGCCCGGGACTTCGGTCCGGTCCGACCGGCCCGGGACTTCGGTCCGGTCCGACCGGCCCGGGACTTCGGTCCGGTCCGACCGGCCCGGGACTTCGGTCAGGTACGACCGGCCCTGGACTTCGGTCCGGTCCGACCGGCCCAGGACTTCGTTCCAGAGCGGACGGCCCGGGACGACTGTCCGGTCCAACCGGCCTCTGACTTCGGATGGGTTCGACCGGCCCAGGACTTTGGTCCCGTCCGACCGGACCGGGACTTCGGTCCGGTCCGACCGGCCCGGGACTTCGGTCCGGTCCGACCGGCCCAGGACTTGTTCCAGAGCGGACGGCCCGGGACGACTGTCCGGTCCAACCGGCCTCTGACTTCGAATGGGTTCGACCGGCCCAGGACTTCGGTCCCGTCCGACCGGACCGGGACTTCGGTCCGGTCCGACCGGCCCGGGACTTCGGTCCGGTCCGACCGGCCCAGGTCTTCGTTCCAGAGCGGACGGCCCGGGACGACTGTCCGGTCCAACCGGCCTCTGACTTCGGATGGGTTCGACCGGCCCAGGACTTCGGTCCCGTCCGACCGGACCGGGACTTCGGTCCGGTCCGACCGGCCCGGGACTTCGGTCCGGTCCGACCGGCCCGGGACTTCGGTCCGGCCCGACCGGCCCGGGACTTCGGTCCGGCCCGACCGGCCCGGAATTTCGGTCCGGCCCGACCGGCCCGGGACTTCGGTCCGGTCCGACCGGCCCGGGACTTCGGTCCGGTCCGACCGGCCCGGGACTTCGGTCCGGTCCGACCGGCCCGGGACTTCGGTCCGGTCCGACCGGCCCGGGACTTCGGTCCGGTCCGACCTGCGCGGGAGTTCGGTCCGGTCCGACCGGCCCGGGACTTCGGTCCGGTCCGACCGGCCCGGGACTTCGGTCCGGTCCGACCGGCCCGGGACTTCGGTCCGGTCCGACCGGCCCGGGACTTCGGTCCGGTCCGACCGGCCCGGGACTTCGGTCCGGTCCGACCGGCCCGGGACTTCGGTCCGGCCCGGGACTTCGGTCCGGTCCGACCGGCCCGGGACTTCGGTCCGGTCCGACCGGCCCGGGACTTCGGTCCGGTCCGACCGGCCCGGGACTTCGGTCCGGTCCGACCGGCCCGGGACTTCGGTCCGGTCCGACCGGCCCGGGACTTCGGTCCGGTCCGACCGGCCCGGGACTTCGGTCCGGTCCGACCGGCCCGGAATTTCGGTCCGGTCCGACCGGCCCGGGACTTCGGTCCGGTCCGACCGGCCCGGGACTTCGGTCCGGTCCGACCGGCCCGAGACTTCGGTCCGGTCCGACCGGCCCGGGACTTCGGTCCGGTCCGACCGGCCCGGGACTTCGGTCCGGTCCGACCGGCCCGGGACTTCGGTCCGGTCCGACCGGCCCGGGACTTCGGTCCGGTCCGACCGGCCCGGGACTTCGGTCCGGTCCGACCGGCCCGGGACTTCGGTCCGGTCCGACCGGCCCGGGACTTCGGTCCGGTCCGACCGGCCCGGGACTTCGGTCCGGTCCGACCGGCCCGCGACTTCGGTCCGGTCCGACCGGCCCGCGACTTCGGTCCGGTCCGACCGGCCCGCGACTTCGGTCCGGTCCGACCGGCCCGGGACTTCGGTCCGGTCCGACCGGCCCGGGGCTTCGGTCCGGTCCGACCGGCCCGGGGCTTCGGTCCGGTCCGACCGGCCCGGGAGTTCGGTCCGGTCCGACCGGCCCGGGAGTTCGGTCCGGTCCGACCGGCCCGGGAGTTCGGTCCGGTCCGACCGGCCCGGGACTTCGGTCCGGTCCGACCGGCCCGGGACTTCGGTCCGGTCCGACCGGCCCGGGACTTCGGTCCGGTCCGACCGGCCCGGGACTTCGGTCCGGTCCGACCGGCCCGGGACTTCGGTCCGGTCCGACCGGCCCGGGACTTCGGTCCGGTCCGACCGGCCCGGGACTTCGGTCCGGTCCGACCGGCCCGGGACTTCGGTCCGGTCCGACCTGCCCGGGACTTCGGTCCGGTCCGACCGGCCCGCGACTTCGGTCAGGTCCGACCCGCCCAGGAGTTCGGTCCGGCCCGGGACTTCGGTCCGGTCCGACCGGCCCAGGACTTCGGTCCGGTCCGACCGGCCCGGGACTTCGGTCCGGTCCGACCGGCCCGGGACTTCGGTCCGGTCCGACCGGCCCGGGACTTCGGTTCGGTCCGGTCCGACCGGCCCTGGACTTCGGTCCGGTCCGACCGGCCCGGGACTTCGGTCCGGTCCGACCGGCCCGGAATTTCGGTCCGGTCCGACCGGCCCGGGACTTCGGTCCGGTCCGACCGGCCCGGGACTTCGGTCCGGTCCGACCGGCCCGGGACTTCGGTCCGGTCCGACCGGCCCGGGACTTCGGTCCGGTCCGACCGGCCCGGGACTTCGGTCCGGTCCGACCGGCCCGGGACTTCGGTCCGGTCCGACCGGCCCGGGACTTCGGTCCGGTCCGACCGGCCCGGGACTTCGGTCCGGTCCGACCGGCCCGGGACTTTGGTCCGGTCCGACCGGCCCGCGACTTCGGTCCGGTCCTACCGGCCCGGGACTTCGGTCCGGTCCGACCGGCCCGGGACTTCGGTCCGGTCCGACCGGCCCGGGACTTCGGTCCGGCCCGACCCGCCCAGGAGTTCGGTCCGGTCCGACCGGCCCGGGACTTCGGTCCGGTCCCGACCGGCCCGGGACTTCGGTCCGGTCCGACCGGCCCTGGACTTCGGTCCGGTCCGACCGGCCCGGGACTTCGGTCCGGAATGAGCGGCCCGGGATTTCGGTCCGGTCCGACCGGCCCGGGGCTTCTGTCCGGTCCGACCGGCCCGGGGCTTCGGTCCGGTCCGACCGGCCGGGACTTCGGTCCGGTCCGACCGGCCCGGGACTTCGGTCCGGTCCGACCGGCCCGGGACATCGGTCCGGTCCGACCGGCCCGGGACTTCGGTCCGGTCCGACCGGCCCGGGACTTCGGTCCGGTCCAACCGGCCCGGGACTTCGGTCCGTTCCGACCGGCCCGGGACTTCGGGCCGGCCCGGGACTTCGGTCCGGTCCGACCGGCCCGGGACTTCAGTCCGGTCCGACCGGCCCGGGACTTCGGGCCGGCCCGGGACTTCGGTCCGGTCCGACCGGCCCGGGACTTCGGTCCGGTCCGACCGGCCCGGGACTTCGGTCCGGTCCGACCGGCCCGCGACTTCGGTCCGGTCCGACCGGCGCGGG
This sequence comes from Mustelus asterias, assembly GCF_964213995.1. Classification (NCBI taxonomy): domain Eukaryota; kingdom Metazoa; phylum Chordata; class Chondrichthyes; order Carcharhiniformes; family Triakidae; genus Mustelus; species Mustelus asterias. Next base: position 36,224 of record NW_027593108.1, read on the forward strand.
ACTTCGGTCCGGTCCGACCGGCCCGGGACTTCGGTCCGGTCCGACCGGCCCGGGACTTCGGTCCGGCCCGACCCGGCCGGGACTTCGGTCCCGGTCCGACCGGCCCGGACTCGGTCCGGTCCGACGGGCCCCGGGACTTCGGTCCGGTCCGACCGGCCCGGGACTTCGGTCCGGTCCGACCGGCCCTGGACTTCGGTCCGGTCCGACCGGCCCGGGACTTCGGTCCGGTCCGACCGGCCCGGGACTTCGGTCCGGAACGACCGGCCCGGGACTTCGGTTCGGTCCGACCGGCCGGGGCTTCGGTCCGGTCCGACCGGCCCGGGGCTTCGGTCCGGTCCGACCGGCCCGGGACTTCGGTCCGGTCCGACCGGCCCGGGACTTCGGTCCGGTCCGACTGGCCCGGGGACTTCGGTCCGGCCCGGGACTTCGGTCCGGTCCGACCGGCCCGGGACTTCGGTCCGGTCCGACCGGCCCGGGACTTCGGTCCGGTCCGACCGGCCCGGGACCTTCGGTCCGGTCCGACCGGCCCGGGACTTCGGTCCGGTCCGACCGGCCCGGGACTGCGGTCCGGTCCGACCGGCCCGGGACTTCGGTCCGGTCCGACCGGCCCGGGACTTCGGTCCGGTCCGACCTGCCCGGGAGTTCGGTCCGGTCCGACCGGCCCGGGACTTCGGTCCGGTCCGACCGGCCCGGGACTTCGGTCCGGTCCGACCGGCCCGGGACTTCGGTCCGGTCCGACCGGCCGGACTTCGGTCCGGTCCGACCGGCCCGGGACTTCGGTCCGGTCCGACCGGCCCGGGACTTCGGTCCGGTCCGACCGGCCCGGGACTTCGGTCCGGTCCGACCGGCCCGGGACTTCGGTCCGGTCCGACCGGCCCGGGACTTCGGTCCGGTCCGACCGGCCCGGGACTTCGGTCCGGTCCGACCGGCCCGGGACTTCGGTCCGGTCCGACCGGCCCGGGACTTCGGTCCGGTCCGACCGGCCCGGGACTTCGGACCGGCCCGACCGGCCCGGGACTTCGGTCCGGTCCGACCGGCCCGGGACTTCGGTCCGGTCCGACCGGCCCGCGAGTTCGGTCGGCCCGACCGGCCCGGGACATCGGTCCGGTCCGACCGGCCCGGGACTTCGGTCCGGTCCGACCGGCCCGCGACTTCGGTCCGGTCCGACCGGCCCGGGACTTCGGTCCGGTCCGACCGCCCGGGACTTCGGTCCGGTCCGACCGGCCCGGGACTTCGGTCCGGTCCGACCGGCCCGGGACTTCGGTCCGGTCCGACCGGCCCGGGACTTCGGTCAGGTACGACCGGTCCTGGACTTCAGTCCGGTCCGACCGGCCCAGGACTTCGTTCCAGAGCGGACGGCCCGGGACGACTGTCCGGTCCAACCGGCCTCTGACTTCGGATGGGTTTGACCGGCCCAGGACTTCGGTCCCGTCCGACCGGACCGGGACTTCGGTCCGGTCCGACCGGCCCGGGACTTCCGGTCCGGTCCGACCGGCCCAGGACTTCGTTCCAGAGCGGACGGCCCGGGACGACTGTCCGGTCCAACCGGCCTCTGACTTCGGATGGGTTCGATCGGCCCAGGACTTCGGTCCCGTCCGACCGGCCCGGGACTTCGGTCCGGTCCGACCGGCCCGGGACTTCGGTCCGGTCCGACCGGCCCGGGACTTCGGTCCGGTCCGACCGGCCCGGAACTTCGGTCCGGTCCGACCGGCCCGGTACTTCGGTCCGGTCCGACCGGCCCGGGACTTCGGTCCGGTCCGACCGGCCCGCGACTTCGGTCCGGCCCGACCGGCCCGGGACTTCGGTCTGCCCGACCGGCCCGGGACTTCGGTCCGGTCCGACCGGCCCGGGACTTCGGTCAGGTACGACGGTCCTGGACTTCGGTCCGGTCCGACCGGCCCAGGACTTCGTTCCAGAGCGGACGGCCCGGGACGACTGTCCGGTCCAACCGGCCTCTGACTTCGGATGGGTTCGACCGGCCCAGGACTTTGGTCCCGTCCGGACCGGACCGGGACTTCGGTCCGGTCCGACCGGCCCGGGACTTCGGTCCGGTCCGACCGGCCCAGGACTTGTTCCCAGAGCGGACGGCCCGGGACGACTGTCCCGGTCCCAACCGGCCTCTGACTTCGAATGGGTTCGACCGGCCCAGGACTTCGGTCCCGTCCGACCGGACCGGGAC
>NW_027593109.1:0-38377 GCF_964213995.1 Mustelus asterias
AAGTGTCCGGGTCCGGGGGGACAGTGCGGGTGAGGGAAGTGAGGGTTGTCCGGCCAGGACAGTGCGTGGAGGGAGTGAGGGTGTCCGGGCCGGACAGTGCGGGGAGGGAGTGAGGGTGTCCGGGCCGGACAGTGCGGGGAGGGAGTGAGGGTGTCCGGGCCGGACAGTGCGGGGAGGGAGTGAGAGTGTCCAGGCCGGACAGTGCGGGGAGGGAGTGAGAGTGTCCGGGCCGGACAGTGCGGGGAGGGAGGGTTCCGGGCCGGACAGTGCGGGGAGGGAGTGAGGGTGTCCGGGCCGGACAGTGCGGGGGGGGGGTGTCCGGGCCGGACAGTGCGGGGAGGGAGTGAGGGTGTCCGGGCCGGACAGTGCGGGGAGGGAGTGAGGGGTGTCCGGGCCGGACAGTGCGGGGAGGGAGTGAGGGTGTCCGGGCCGGACAGTGCGGGGAGGGAGTGAGAGTGTCCGGGCCGGACAGTGCGGGAGGGGGTGAGGGTGTCCGGGCCGGACAGTGCGGGGAGAGAGTGAGGGTGTCCGGGCCGGACAGTGCGGGGAGGGAGGGAGTGAGGGTGTCCGGGCCGGACAGTGCGGGGAGGAGTGAGGGTGTCCGGGCCGGACAGTGCGGGGAGGGAGTGAGGGTGTCCGGGCCGGACAGTGCGGGGAGGGAGTGAGGGTGTCCGGGCCGGACAGTGCGGGGAGGGAGTGAGGGTGTCCAGGTCGGACAGTGCGGGGAGGGAGTGAGGGTGTCCAGGCCGGACAGTGCGGGGAGGGAGTGAGGGTGTCCGGGCCGGACAGTGCGGGGAGAGAGTGAGGGTGTCCGGGCCGGACAGTGCGGGGAGGGAGGGAGTGAGGGTGTCCGGGCCGGACAGTGCGGGGAGGGAGGGTGTCCGGGCCGGACAGTGCGGGGAGGGAGTGAGGGTGTCCGGGCCGGACAGTGCGGGGAGGGAGTGAGGGTGTCCGGGCCGGACAGTGCGGGGAGGGAGTGAGAGTGTCCGGGCCGGACAGTGCGGGGAGGGAGTGAGAGTGTCCGGCCGGACAGTGCGGGGAGGGAGTGAGAGTGTCCGGGCCGGACAGTGCGGGGAGGGAGTGAGAGTGTCCGGGCCGGACAGTGCGGGGAGGGAGTGAGAGTGTCCGGGCCGGACAGTGCGGGGAGGGAGTGAGGGTGTCCGGGCCGGACAGTGCGGGGAGGGAGAGAGAGTGTCCGGGCCGGACAGTGCGGGGAGGGAGTGAGAGTGTCCGGGCCGGACAGTGCGGGGAGGAGAGAGAGTGTCCGGGCCGGACAGTGCGAGGAGGGAGTGAGTGAGGGTGTCCGGGCCGGACAGTGCGGAGAGGGAGTGAGAGTGTCCGGGCCGGACAGTGCGGGGAGAGAGTGAGGGTGTCCGGGCCGGACAGTGCGGGGAGGGAGTGAGGGTGTCCGGGCCGGACAGTGCGGGGAGAGAGTGAGGGAGTCCGGGCCGGACAGTGCGGGGAGGGGGTGAGGGTGTCCGGGCCGGACAGTGCGGGGAGGGAGTGAGAGTGTCCAGGCCGGACAGTGCGGGGAGGGAGTGAGTGAGGGTGTCCAGGCCGGACAGTGCGGGGAGGGAGTGAGTGAGGGTGTCCGGGCCGGACAGTGCGGGGAGGGAGTGAGTGAGGGTGTCTGGGCCGGACAGTGCGGGGAGGGATTGAGGGTGTCCGGGCCGGACAGTGCGGGGAGTGAGTGAGGGTGTCGGGGCCGGACAGTGCGGGGAGAGAGTGAGAGTCTCCGGGCCGGACAGTGCGGGGAGGGAGTGAGGGTGTCCAGGCCGGACAGTGCGGGGAGGGAGTGAGGGTGTCCGGGCCGGACAGTGCGGGGAGGGAGTGAGTGAGGGTGTCCGGGACGGACAGTGCGGGGAGGGAGTGAGGGTGTCCGGGCCGGACAGTGCGGGGAGGGAGTGAGTGAGGGTGTCCGGGACGGACAGTGCGGGGAGGGAGAGAGTGAGGGTGTCCGGGCCGGACAGTGCGGGGAGGGAGTGAGGGTGTCCGGGCCGGACAGTGCGGGGAGAGAGTGAGGGTGTCCGGGCCGGACAGTGCGGGGAGGGAGTGAGGGTGTCCGGGCCGGACAGTGCGGGGAGGGAGTGAGTGAGGGTGTCCGGGACGGACAGTGCGGGGAGGGAGAGAGTGAGGGTGTCCGGGCCGGACAGTGCGGGGAGGGAGTGAGGGTGTCCGGGCCGGACAGTGCGGGGAGAGAGTGAGGGTGTCCGGGCCGGACAGTGCGGGGAGGGAGTGAGGGTGTCCGGGCCGGACAGTGCGGGGAGGGGGTGAGGGTGTCCGGGCCGGACAGTGCGGGGAGGGAGTGAGGGTGTCCGGGCCGGACAGTGCGGGGAGGGAGTGAGGGTGTCCGGGCCGGACAGTGCGGGGAGGGAGTGAGGGTGTCCGGGCCGGACAGTGCGGGGAGAGAGTGAGGGTGTCCGGGCCGGACAGTGCGGGGAGGGGGTGAGGGTGTCCGGGCCGGACAGTGCGGGGAGGGAGAGAGTGAGGGTGTCCGGGCCGGACAGTGCGGGGAGGGAGTGAGGGTGTCCGGGCCGGACAGTGCGGGGAGGGAGTGAGGGTGTCCGGGCCGGACAGTGCGGGGAGGGAGTGAGGGTGTCCGGGCCGGACGGTGCGGGGAGGGAGAGAGTGAGAGTGTCCGGGCCGGACAGTGCGGGGAGGGAGTGAGATTGTCCGGGCCGGACAGTGCGGGGAGGGAGAGAGTGAGAGTGTCCGGGCCGGACAGTGCGGGGAGGGAGTGAGGGTGTCCGGGCCGGACAGTGCGGGGAGGGAGTGAGGGCGTCCGGGCCGGACAGTGCGGGGAGGGAGTGAGGGTGTCCGGGCCGGACAGTGCGGGGAGGGAGTGAGGGTGTCTGGGCCGGACAGTGCGGGGTGAGAGTGTCCGGGCCGGACAGTGCGGGGAGGGAGTGAGAGTGTCCGGGCCGGACAGTGCGGGGAGGGAGGGTGTCCGGCCGGACAGTGCGGGGAGGAAGTGAGGGTGTCCGGGCCGGACAGTGCGGGGAGGAAGTGAGGGTGTCCAGGCCGGACAGTGCGGGGAGGGAGTGAGGGTGTCCGGGCCGGACAGTGCGGGGAGGGAGTGAGGGTGTCCGGGCCGGACAGTGCGGGGAGAGTGTGAGGGTGTCCGGGCCGGACAGTGCGGGGTGGGAGTGAGAGTGTCCGGGCCGGACAGTGCGGGGAGGGAGTGAGAGTGTCCGGGCCGGACAGTGCGGGGAGGGAGTGAGAGTGTCCGGGCCGGACAGTGCGGGGAGGGAGTGAGAGTGTCCGGGCCGGACAGTGCGGGGAGGGAGTGAGGGTGTCCGGGCCGGACAGTGCGGGGAGGGAGAGAGAGTGTCCGGGCCGGACAGTGCGGGGAGGGAGAGAGAGTGTCCGGGCCGGACAGTGCGGGGAGGGAGTAGAGTGTCCGGGCCGGACAGTGCGAGGAGGGAGTGAGTGAGGGTGTCCGGGCCGGACAGTGCGGAGAGGGAGTGAGAGTGTCCGGGCCGGACAGTGCGGGGAGAGAGTGAGGGTGTCCGGGCCGGACAGTGCGGGGAGGGAGTGAGGGTGTCCGGGCCGGACAGTGCGGGGAGGGGGTGAGGGTGTCCGGGCCGGACAGTGCGGGGAGGGAGTGAGAGTGTCCAGGCCGGACAGTGCGGGGAGGGAGTGAGTGAGGGTGTCCAGGCCGGACAGTGCGGGGAGGGAGTGAGGGTGTCCGGGCCGGACAGTGCGGGGAGGGGGTGAGGGTGTCCAGGCCGGACAGTGCGGGGAGGGGGTGAGGGTGTCCGGGCCGGACAGTGCGGGGAGGGAGTGAGGGTGTCCGGGCCGGACAGTGCGGGGAGGGAGTGAGGGTGTCCAGGCCGGACAGTGCGGGGAGGGGGTGAGGGTGTCCGGGCCGGACAGTGCGGGGAGGGAGTGAGGGTGTCCGGGCCGGACAGTGCGGGGAGGGAGTGAGGGTGTCCGGGCCGGACAGTGCGGGGAGGGAGTGAGGGTGTCCGGGCCGGACAGTGCGGGGCGGGAGTGAGGGTGTCCGGGCCGGACAGTGCGGGGAGGGAGTGAGTGAGGGTGTCCGGGACGGACAGTGCGGGGAGGGAGTGAGGGTGTCCGGGCCGGACAGTGCGGGGAGGGAGTTAGGGTGTCCGGGCCGGACAGTGCGGGGAGAGAGTGAGGGTGTCCGGGCCGGACAGTGCGGGGAGGGAGTGAGGGTGTCCGGCCGGACAGTGCGGGGAGGGAGTGAGGGTGTCCGGGCCGGACAGTGCGGGGAGGGAGTGAGTGAGGGTGTCCGGGACGGACAGTGCGGGGAGGGAGAGAGTGAGGGTGTCCGGGCCGGACAGTGCGGGGAGGGAGTGAGGGTGTCCGGGCCGGACAGTGCGGGGAGAGAGTGAGGGTGTCCGGGCCGGACAGTGCCGGGAGGGGGTGAGTGAGGGTGTCCGGGCCGGACAGTGCGGGGAGAGAGTGAGGGTGTCCGGGCCGGACAGTGCGGGGAGGGGGTGAGGGTGTCCGGGCCGGACAGTGCGGGGAGGGAGAGAGTGAGGGTGTCCGGGCCGGACAGTGCGGGGAGGGAGTGAGGGTGTCCGGGCCGGACAGTGCGGGGAGGGAGTGAGGGTGTCCGGGCCGGACAGTGCGGGGAGGGAGTGAGGGTGTCCGGGCCGGACAGTGCGGGGAGGGAGTGAGATTGTCCGGGCCGGACAGTGCGGGGAGGGAGAGAGTGAGAGTGTCCGGGCCGGACAGTGCGGGGAGGGAGTGAGGGTGTCCGGGCCGGACAGTGCGGGGAGGGAGTGAGGGCGTCCGGGCCGGACAGTGCGGGGAGGGAGTGAGGGTGTCCGGGCCGGACAGTGCGGGGAGGGAGTGAGGGTGTCTGGGCCGGACAGTGCGGGGTGAGAGTGTCCGGGCCGGACAGTGCGGGGAGGGAGTGAGAGTGTCCGGGCCGGACAGTGCGGGGAGGGAGTGAGGGTGTCCGGGCCGGACAGTGCGGGGAGGGAGTGAGGGTGTCCAGGTCGGACAGTGCGGGGAGGGAGTGAGGGTGTCCAGGCCGGACAGTGCGGGGAGGGAGTGACGGTGTCCGGGCCGGACAGTGCGGGGAGGGAGTGAGGGTGTCCGGGCCGGACAGTGCGGGGAGAGTGTGAGGGTGTCCGGGCCGGACAGTGCGGGGTGGGAGTGAGAGTGTCCGGGCCGGACAGTGCGGGGAGGGAGTGAGAGTGTCCGGGCCGGACAGTGCGGGGAGGGAGTGAGAGTGTCCGGGCCGGACAGTGCGGGGAGGGAGTGAGAGTGTCCGGGCCGGACAGTGCGGGGAGGGAGTGAGGGTGTCCGGGCCGGACAGTGCGGGGAGGGAGAGAGAGTGTCCGGGCCGGACAGTGCGGGGAGGGAGAGAGAGTGTCCGGGCCGGACAGTGCGGGGAGGGAGTGAGAGTGTCCGGGCCGGACAGTGCGGGGAGGGAGAGAGAGTGTCCGGGCCGGACAGTGCGAGGAGGGTGTGAGTGAGGGTGTCCGGGCCGGACAGTGCGGAGAGGGAGTGAGAGTGTCCGGGCCGGACAGTGCGGGGAGAGAGTGAGGGTGTCCGGGCCGGACAGTGCGGGGAGGGAGTGAGGGTGTCCGGGCCGGACAGTGCGGGGAGGGGGTGAGGGTGTCCGGGCCGGACAGTGCGGGGAGGGAGTGAGAGTGTCCAGGCCGGACAGTGCGGGGAGGGAGTGAGTGAGGGTGTCCAGGCCGGACAGTGCGGGGAGGGAGTGAGGGTGTCCAGGCCGGACAGTGCGGGGAGGGGGTGAGGGTGTCCGGGCCGGACAGTGCGGGGAGGGAGTGAGTGAGGGTGTCTGGGCCGGACAGTGCGGGGAGGGGGTGAGAGTGTCCGGGCCGGACAGTGCGGGGAGGGATTGAGGGTGTCCGGGCCGGACAGTGCGGGGAGAGAGTGAGAGTCTCCGGGCCGGACAGTGCGGGGAGGGAGTGAGGGTGTCCGGGCCGGACAGTGCGGGGAGGGAGTGAGGGTGTCCGGGCCGGACAGTGCGGGGAGGGAGTGAGGGTGTCCGGGCCGGACAGTGCGGGGCGGGAGTGAGGGTGTCCGGGCCGGACAGTGCGGGGAGGGAGTGAGTGAGGGTGTCCGGGACGGACAGTGCGGGGAGGGAGTGAGGGTGTCCGGGCCGGACAGTGCGGGGAGGGAGTGAGTGAGGGTGTCCGGGACGGACAGTGCGGGGAGGGAGAGAGTGAGGGTGTCCGGGCCGGACAGTGCGGGGAGGGAGTGAGGGTGTCCGGGCCGGACAGTGCGGGGAGAGAGTGAGGGTGTCCGGGCCGGACAGTGCGGGGAGGGAGTGAGGGTGTCCGGGCCGGACAGTGCGGGGAGGGAGTGAGTGAGGGTGTCCGGGACGGACAGTGCGGGGAGGGAGAGAGTGAGGGTGTCCGGGCCGGACAGTGCGGGGAGGGAGTGAGGGTGTCCGGGCCGGACAGTGCCGGGAGGGGGTGAGTGAGGGTGTCCGGGCCGGACAGTGCGGGGAGAGAGTGAGGGTGTCCGGGCCGGACAGTGCGGGGAGGGGGTGAGGGTGTCCGGGCCGGACAGTGCGGGGAGGGAGAGAGAGTGTCCGGGCCGGACAGTGCGGGGAGGGAGTGAGGGTGTCCGGGCCGGACAGTGCGGGGAGGGAGTGAGAGTGTCCGGGCCGGACAGTGCGGGGAGGGAGTGAGGGTGTCCGGGCCGGACAGTGCGGGGAGAGAGTGAGGGTGTCCGGGCCGGACAGTGCCGGGAGGGGGTGAGTGAGGGTGTCCGGGCCGGACAGTGCGGGGAGAGAGTGAGGGTGTCCGGGCCGGACAGTGCGGGGAGGGGGTGAGGGTGTCCGGGCCGGACAGTGCGGGGAGGGAGAGAGTGAGGGTGTCCGGGCCGGACAGTGCGGGGAGGGAGTGAGGGTGTCCGGGCCGGACAGTGCGGGGAGGGAGAGAGTGAGAGTGTCCGGGCCGCACAGGGCGGGGAGGGAGTGAGGGTGTCCGGGCCGGACAGTGCGGGGAGGGAGTGAGGGTGTCCGGGCCGGACGGTGCGGGGAGGGAGAGAGTGAGAGTGTCCGGGCCGGACAGTGCGGGGAGGGAGTGAGATTGTCCGGGCCGGACAGTGCGGGGAGGGAGAGAGTGAGAGTGTCCGGGCCGGACAGTGCGGGGAGGGAGTGAGGGTGTCCGGGCCGGACAGTGCGGGGAGGGAGTGAGGGCGTCCGGGCCGGACAGTGCGGGGAGGGAGTGAGGGTGTCCGGGCCGGACAGTGCGGGGAGGGAGTGAGGGTGTCTGGGCCGGACAGTGCGGGGAGGGAGTGAGAGTGTCCGGGCCGGACAGTGCGGGGAGGGAGTGAGAGTGTCCGGGCCGGACAGTGCGGGGAGGGAGGGTGTCCGGGCCGGACAGTGCGGGGAGGGAGTGAGGGTGTCCGGGCCGGACAGTGCGGGGAGGGGGTGTCCGGGCCGGACAGTGCGGGGAGGGAGTGAGGGTGTCCGGGCCGGACAGTGCGGGGAGGGAGTGAGGGTGTCCGGGCCGGACAGTGCGGGGAGGGAGTGAGGGTGTCCGGGCCGGACAGTGCGGGGAGGGAGTGAGGGTGTCCGGGCCGGACAGTGCGGGGAGGGAGTGAGGGTGTCCGGGCCGGACAGTGCGGGGAGGGAGTGAGGGTGTCCGGGCCGGACAGTGCGGGGAGGGAGTGAGGGTGTCCGGGCCGGACAGTGCGGGGAGGGAGTGAGGGTGTCCGGGTCGGACAGTGCGGGGAGGGAGTGAGGGTGTCCGGGCCGGACAGTGCGGGGAGGGAGTGAGGGTGTCCGGGCCGGACAGTGCGGGGAGGGAGGGAGGGTGTCCGGGCCGGACAGTGCGGGGAGGGAGTGAGGGTGTCCGGGCCGGACAGTGCGGGGAGAGTGTGAGGGTGTCCGGGCCGGACAGTGCGGGGAGAGTGTGAGGGTGTCCGGGCCGGACAGTGCGGGGAGGGAGTGAGAGTGTCCGGGCCGGACAGTGCGGGGAGGGAGTGAGAGTGTCCGGGCCGGACAGTGCGGGGAGGGAGTGAGAGTGTCCGGGCCGGACAGTGCGGGGAGGGAGTGAGAGTGTCCGGGCCGGACAGTGCGGGGAGGGAGTGAGGGTGTCCGGGCCGGACAGTGCGGGGAGGGAGAGAGAGTGTCCGGGCCGGACAGTGCGGGGAGGGAGTGAGAGTGTCCGGGCCGGACAGTGCGGGGAGGGAGAGAGAGTGTCCGGGCCGGACAGTGCGAGGAGGGAGTGAGTGAGGGTGTCCGGGCCGGACAGTGCGGGGAGGGAGTGAGGGTGTCCGGGCCGGACAGTGCAGGGAGGGAGTGAGGGTGTCCGGGCCAGACAGTGCGGGGAGGGAGTGAGAGTGTCCGGGCCGGACAGTGCGGGGAGGGGGTGAGGGTGTCCGGGCCGGACAGTGCGGGGAGGGAGTGAGGGTGTCCGGGCCGGACAGTGCGGGGAGGGAGTGAGGGTGTCCGGGCCGGACAGTGCGGGGAGGGAGTGAGGGTGTCCGGGCCGGACAGTGCGGGGAGGGAGTGAGGGTGTCCGGGCCGGACAGTGCGGGCGGGGAGGGAGAGAGTGAGAGTGTCTGGGCCGGACAGTGCGGGGAGGGAGTGAGGGTGTCCGGGCCGGACAGTGCGGGGAGGGAGTGAGGGTGTCCGGGCCGGACAGTGCGGGGAGGGAGTGAGGGTGTCCGGGCCGGACAGTGCGTGGAGAGAGTGAGGGTGTCCGGGCCGGACAGTGCGGGGAGGGAGTGAGGGTCTCCGGGCCGGACAGTGCGGGGAGGGAGTGAGGGTGTCCGGGCCGGACAGTGCGGGGAGGGAGTGAGGGTGTCCGGGCCGGACAGTGCGGGGAGGGAGAGAGAGTGTCCGGGCCGGACAGTGCGGGGAGGGAGTGAGGGTGTCCGGGCCGGACAGTGCGGGGAGGGGGTGAGGGTGTCCGGGCCGGACAGTGCGGGGAGAGAGTGAGGGTGTCCGGCCGGACAGTGCGGGGAGGGGGTGAGGGTGTCCGGGCCGGACAGTGCGGGGAGGCGGTGAGAGTGTCCTGGCCGGACAGTGCGGGGAGGGGGTGAGGGTGTCCGGGCCGGACAGTGCGGGGAGGCGGTGAGAGTGTCCTGGCCGGACAGTGCGGGGAGGGAGTGAGGGTGTCCGGGCCGGACAGTGCGGGGAGGGAGTGAGTGAGGGTGTCCGGGCCGGACAGTGCGGGGAGGGAGTGAGGGTGTCCGGGCCGGACAGTGCGGGGAGGGAGTGAGGGTGTCCGGGCCGGACAGTGCGGGGAGGGAGTGAGGGTGTCCGGGCAGGACAGTGCGGGGAGGGAGTGAGGGTGTCCGGGCCGGACAGTGCGGGGAGGGAGTGAGGGTGTCCGGGCCGGACAGTGCGGGGAGGGAGTGAGGGTGTCCAGGTCGGACAGTGCGGGGAGGGAGTGAGGGTGTCCAGGCCGGATAGTGCGGGGAGGGAGTGAGGGTGTCCGGGCCGGACAGTGCGGGGAGGGAGTGAGGGTGTCCGGGCCGGACAGTGCGGGGAGGGAGAGAGTGAGAGTGTCCGGGCCGGACAGTGCGGGGAGGGAGTGAGGGTGTCCGGGCCGGACAGTGCGGGGAGGGAGAGAGTGTGTCCGGGCCGGACAGTGCGGGGAGGGAGAGAGTGAGGGTGTCCGGGCCGGACAGTGCGGGGAGGGAGTGAGAGTGTCCGGGCCGGACAGTGCGGGGAGGGAGTGAGAGTGTCCGGGCCGGACAGTGCGGGGAGGGAGTGAGGGTGTCCGGGCCGGACAGTGCGGGGAGGGAGTGAGGGTGTCCGGGCCGGACAGTGCGGGGAGGGAGTGAGGGTGTCCAGGCCGGACAGTGCGGGGAGGGAGTGAGAGTGTCCGGGCCGGACAGTGCGGGGAGGGAGTGAGGGTGTCCAGGCCGGACAGTGCGGGGAGGGAGTGAGGGTGTCCGGGCCGGACAGTGCGGGGAGGGAGTGAGGGTGTCCGGGCCGGACAGTGCGGGGAGGGAGTGAGGGTGTCCGGGCCGGACGGTGCGGGGAGGGAGAGAGTGAGAGTGTCCGGGCCGGACAGTGCGGGGAGGGAGTGAGATTGTCCGGGCCGGACAGTGCGGGGAGGGAGTGAGTGAGAGTGTCCGGGCCGGAGAGTGCGGGGAGGGAGTGAGGGTGTCCGGGCCAGACAGTGCGGGGAGGGAGTGAGGGTGTCCGGGCCGGACAGTGCGGGGAGGGAGTGAGGGTGTCCGGGCCGGACAGTGCGGGGAGGGAGTGAGGGTGTCCGGGCCGGACAGTGCGGGGAGGGAGTGAGGGTGTCCGGGCCGGACAGTGCGGGGAGGGAGTGAGGGTGTCCGGGCCGGACAGTGCGGGGAGGGAGTGAGGGTGTCCGGGCCGGACAGTGCGGGGAGGGAGTGAGGGTGTCTGGGCCGGACAGTGCGGGGAGGGAGTGAGAGTGTCCGGGCCGGACAGTGCGGGGAGGGAGTGAGAGTGTCCGGGCCGGACAGTGCGGGGAGGGAGTGAGGGTGTCCGGGCCGGACAGTGCGGGGAGGGAGTGAGGGTGTCCGGGCCGGACAGTGCGGGGAGGGGGTGTCCGGGCCGGACAGTGCGGGGAGGGAGTGAGGGTGTCCGGGCCGGACAGTGCGGGGAGGGAGTGAGGGTGTCCGGGCCGGACAGTGCGGGGAGGGAGTGAGGGTGTCCGGGCCGGACAGTGCGGGGAGGGAGTGAGAGTGTCCGGGCCGGACAGTGCGGGGAGGGAGGGAGTGAGGGTGTCCGGGCCGGACAGTGCGGGGAGGGAGTGAGGGTGTCCGGGCCGGACAGTGCGGGGAGGGAGTGAGGGTGTCCGGGCCGGACAGTGCGGGGAGGGAGTGAGGGTGTCCGGGCCGGACAGTGCGGGGAGGGAGTGAGTGTGTCCGGGCCGGACAGTGCGGGGAGAGTGTGAGGGTGTCCGGGCCGGACAGTGCGGGGAGGGAGTGAGAGTGTCCGGGCCGGACAGTGCGGGGAGGGAGTGAGAGTGTCCGGGCCGGACAGTGCGGGGAGGGAGTGAGAGTGTCCGGGCCGGACAGTGCGGGGAGGGAGTGAGAGTGGGCCGGACAGTGCGGGGAGGGAGTGAGGGTGTCCGGGCCGGACAGTGCGGGGAGGGAGAGGTGTCCGGGCCGGACAGTGCGGGGAGGGAGAGAGAGTGTCCGGGCCGGACAGTGCGGGGAGGGAGAGAGAGTGTCCGGGCCGGACAGTGCGGGGAGGGAGTGAGAGTGTCCGGGCCAGACAGTGCGGGGAGGGAGTGAGGGTGTCCGGGCCGGACAGTGCGGGGAGGGAGTGAGGGTGTCCGGGCCGGACAGTGCGGGGAGGGAGTGAGAGTGTCCGGGCCGGACAGTGCGGGGAGGGAGAGAGAGTGTCCGGGCCGGACAGTGCCGGGAGGGAGTGAGGATGTCCGGGCCGGACAGTGCGGGGAGGGGGTGAGGGTGTCCGGGCCGGACAGTGCCGGGAGAGAGTGAGGGTGTCCGGCCGGACAGTGCGGGGAGGGGGTGAGGGTGTCCGGGCCGGACAGTGCGGGGAGGGAGTGAGGGTGTCCGGGCCGGACAGTGCGGGGAGGGAGAGAGAGTGTCCGGGCCGGACAGTGCGGGGACGGAGTGAGGGTGTCCGGGCCGGACAGTGCGGGGAGGGGGTGAGGGTGTCCGGGCCGGACAGTGCGGGGAGAGAGTGAGGGTGTCCGGCCGGACAGTGCGGGGAGGGGGTGAGGGTGTCCGGGCCGGACAGTGCGGGGAGGGGGTGAGGGTGTCCGGGCCGGACAGTGCGGGGAGGGGGTGAGAGTGTCCTGGCCGGACAGTGCGGGGAGGGAGGGAGGGTGTCCGGGCCGGACAGTGCGGGGAGGGGGTGAGTGAGGGTGTCCGGGCCGGACAGTGCGGGGAGGGAGTGAGTGAGGGTGTCCGGGCCGGACAGTGCGGGGAGGGAGTGAGGGTGTCCAGGTCGGACAGTGCGGGGAGGGAGTGAGGGTGTCCAGGCCGGACAGTGCGGGGAGGGAGTGAGGGTGCCCGGGCCGGACAGTGCGGGGAGGGAGTGAGGGTGTCCGGGCCGGACAGTGCGGGGAGGGAGAGAGTGAGAGTGTCCGGGCCGGACAGTGCGGGGAGGGAGTGAGGGTGTCCGGGCCGGACAGTGCGGGGAGGGAGAGAGTGAGAGTGTCCGGGCCGGACAGTGCGGGGAGGGAGAGAGTGTGTCCGGGCCGGACAGTGCGGGGAGGGAGAGAGTGAGGGTGTCCGGGCCGGACAGTGCGTGGAGGGAGTGAGAGTGTCCGGGCCGGACAGTGCGGGGAGGGAGAGAGTGCGTCCGGGCCGGACAGTGCGGGGAGGGAGGGAGTGAGGGTGTCCAGGCCGGACAGTGCGGGGAGGGAGTGAGGGTGTCCGGGCCGGACAGTGCGGGGAGGGAGTGAGGGTGTCCGGGCCGGACAGTGCGGGGAGGGAGTGAGGGTGTCCGGGCCGGACAGTGCGGGGAGAGAGTGAGGGTGTCCGGGCCGGACAGTGCGGGGAGGGAGTGAGGGTGTCCAGGCCGGACAGTGCGGGGAGGGAGTGAGGGTGTCCGGGCCGGACAGTGCGGGGAGAGAGTGAGGGTGTCCGGGCCGGACAGTGCGGGGAGGGAGTGAGGGTGTCCGGGCCGGACAGTGCGGGGAGGGAGTGAGGGTGTCCGGGCCGGACACTGCGGGGAGGGAGTGAGGGTGTCCGGGCCGGACAGTGCGGGGAGGGAGTGAGGGTGTCCGGGCCGGACAGTGCGGGGAGGGAGTGAGGGTGTCCGGGCCGGACAGTGCGGGGAGGGAGTGAGTGAGGGTGTCCGGGCCGGACAGTGCGGGGAGGGAGTGAGGGTGTCCGGGCCGGACAGTGCGGGGAGGGAGTGAGAGTGTCCGGGCCGGACAGTGCGGGGAGGGAGTGAGGGTGTCCGGGCCGGACAGTGCGGGGAGGGGGTGAGAGTGTCCGGGCCGGACAGTGCGGGGAGGGGGTGAGAGTGTCCGGGCCGGACAGTGCGGGGAGGGAGTGAGGGTGTCCGGGCCGGACAGTGCGGGGAGGGAGTGAGGGTGTCCGGGCCGGACAGTGCGGGGAGGGAGTGAGAGTGTCCGGGCCGGACAGTGCGGGGAGGGAGTGAGGGTGTCCGGGCCGGACAGTGCGGGGAGGGGGTGAGAGTGTCCGGGCCACACAGTGCGGGGAGGGAGAGTGTGAGGGTGTCCGGGCCGGACAGTGCGGGGAGGGGGTGAGAGTGTCCGGGCCGGACAGTGCGGGGAGAGAGTGAGGGTGTCCGGGCCGGACAGTGCGGGGAGAGAGTGAGGGTGTCCGGGCCGGACAGTGCGGGGAGGGAGTGAGAGTGTCCGGGCCGGACAGTGCGGGGAGGGAGTGAGGGTGTCCGGGCCGGACAGTGCGGGGAGGGGGTGAGAGTGTCCGGGCCGGACAGTGCGGGGAGGGGGTGAGAGTGTCCGGGCCACACAGTGCGGGGAGGGAGAGTGTGAGGGTGTCCGGGCCGGACAGTGCGGGGAGAGAGTGAGGGTGTCCGGGCCGGACAGTGCGGGGAGGGGGTGAGAGTGTCCGGGCCGGACAGTGCGGGGAGAGAGTGAGGGTGTCCGGGCCGGACAGTGCGGGGAGAGAGTGAGGGTGTCCGGGCCGGACAGTGCAGGGAGGGAGTGAGGGTATCCGGGCCGGACAGTGCGGGGAGGGAGTGAGGGTGTCCGGGCCGGACAGTGCGGGGAGAGAGTGAGGGTGTCCGGGCCGGACAGTGCGGGGAGGGAGTGAGGGTGTCCGGGCCGGACAGTGCGGGGAGGGGGTGAGGGTGTCCGGGCCGGACAGTGCGGGGAGGGGGTGAGGGTGTCCGGGCCGGACAGTGCGGGGAGGGAGTCAGGGTGTCCGGGCCGGACAGTGCGGGGAGGGAGTGAGGGTGTCCGGGCCGGACAGTGCGGGGAGAGAGTGAGGGTGTCCGGGCCGGACAGTGCGGGGAGGGAGTGAGGGTGTCCGGGCCGGACAGTGCGGGGAGGGAGTGAGGGTGTCCGGGCCGGACAGTGCGGGGAGGGAGTGAGGGTATCCGGGCCGGACAGTGCGGGGAGGGAGTGAGGGTGTCCGGGCCGGACAGTGCGGGGAGGGGGTGAGGGTGTCCGGGCCGGACAGTGCGGGGAGGGAGAGAGAGTGTCCGGGCCGGACAGTGCGGGGACGGAGTGAGGGTGTCCGGGCCGGACAGTGCGGGGAGGGGGTGAGGGTGTCCGGGCCGGACAGTGCGGGGAGAGAGTGAGGGTGTCCGGCCAGACAGTGCGGGGAGGGGGTGAGGGTGTCCGGGCCGGACAGCGCGGGGAGGGGGTGAGGGTGTCCGGGCCGGACAGTGCGGGGAGGGAGTGAGATTGTCCGGGCCGGACAGTGCGGGGAGGGAGTGAGTGAGAGTGTCCGGGCCGGAGAGTGCGGGGAGGGAGAGAGGGTGTCCGGGCCGGACAGTGCGGGGAGGGAGTGAGGGTGTCCGGGCCGGACAGTGCGGGGAGGGAGTGAGGGTGTCCGGGCCGGACAGTGCGGGGAGGGAGTGAGGGTGTCCGGGCCGGACAGTGCGGGGAGGGAGTGAGGGTGTCCGGGCCGGACAGTGCGGGGAGGGAGTGAGGGTGTCTGGGCCGGACAGTGCGGGGAGGGAGTGAAAGTGTCCGGGCCGGACAGTGCGGGGAGGGAGTGAGAGTGTCCGGGCCGGACAGTGCGGGGAGGGAGTGAGGGTGTCCGGGCCGGACAGTGCGGGGAGGGGGTGTCCGGGCCGGACAGTGCGGGGAGGGAGTGAGGGTGTCCGGGCCGGACAGTGCGGGGAGGGAGTGAGGGTGTCCGGGCCGGACAGTGCGGGGAGGGAGTGAGGGTGTCCGGGCCGGACAGTGCGGGGAGGGAGTGAGAGTGTCCGGGCCGGACAGTGCGGGGAGGGAGGGAGTGAGGGTGTCCGGGCCGGACAGTGCGGGGAGGGAGTGAGGGTGTCCGGGCCGGACAGTGCGGGGAGGGAGTGAGGGTGTCCGGGCCGGACAGTGCGGGGAGGGAGTGAGGGTGTCCGGGCCGGACAGTGCGGGGAGGGAGGGAGGGTGTCCGGGCCGGACAGTGCGGGGAGGGAGTGAGGGTGTCCGGGCCGGACAGTGCGGGGAGAGTGTGAGGGTGTCCGGGCCGGACAGTGCGGGGAGGGAGTGAGAGTGTCCGGGCCGGACAGTGCGGGGAGGGAGTGAGAGTGTCCGGGCCGGACAGTGCGGGGAGGGAGAGAGAGTGTCCGGGCCGCACAGTGCGGGGAGGGAGTGAGGGTGTCCGGGCCGGACAGTGCGGGGAGGGGGTGAGGGTGTCCGGGCCGGACAGTGCGGGGAGAGAGTGAGGGTGTCCGGCCGGACAGTGCGGGGAGGGGGTGAGGGTGTCCGGGCCGGACAGTGCGGGGAGGGAGTGAGGGTGTCCGGGCCGGACAGTGCGGGGAGGGAGAGAGAGTGTCCGGGCCGGACAGGGCGGGGACGGAGTGAGGGTGTCCGGGCCGGACAGTGCGGGGAGGGGGTGAGGGTGTCCGGGCCGGACAGTGCGGGGAGAGAGTGAGGGTGTCCGGCCGGACAGTGCGGGGAGGGGGTGAGGGTGTCCGGGCCGGACAGTGCGGGGAGGGGGTGAGGGTGTCCGGGCCGGACAGTGCGGGGAGGGGGTGAGAGTGTCCTGGCCGGACAGTGCGGGGAGGGAGGGAGGGTGTCCGGGCCGGACAGTGCGGGGAGGGGGTGAGTGAGGGTGTCCGGGCCGGACAGTGCGGGGAGGGAGTGAGTGAGGGTGTCCGGGCCGGACAGTGCGGGGAGGGAGTGAGGGTGTCCGGGCCGGACAGTGCGGGGAGGGAGTGAGGGTGTCCAGGTCGGACTGTGCGGGGAGGGAGTGAGGGTGTCCAGGCCGGACAGTGCGGGGAGGGAGTGAGGGTGTCCGGGCCGGACAGTGCGGGGAGGGAGTGAGGGTGTCCGGGCCAGACAGTGCGGGGAGGGAGAGAGTGTGTCCGGGCCGGACAGTGCGGGGAGGGAGAGAGTGAGGGTGTCCGGGCCGGACAGTGCGGGGAGGGAGTGAGAGTGTCCGGGCCGGACAGTGCGGGGAGGGAGAGAGTGTGTCCGGGCCGGACAGTGCGGGGAGGGAGTGAGGGTGTCCGGGCCGGACAGTGCGGGGAGGGAGGGAGTGAGGGTGTCCAGGCCGGACAGTGCGGGGAGGGAGTGAGGGTGTCCGGGCCGGACAGTGCGGGGAGGGAGTGAGGGTGTCCGGGCCGGACAGTGCGGGGAGGGAGTGAGGGTGTCCGGGCCGGACAGTGCGGGGAGGGAGTGAGGGTGTCCGGGCCGGACAGTGCGGGGAGGGAGAGAGTGAGGGTGTCCAGGCCGGACAGTGCGGGGAGGGAGTGAGGGTGTCCGGGCCGGACAGTGCGGGGAGTGAGTGAGGGTGTCCGGGCCGGACAGTGCGGGGAGAGAGTGAGGGTGTCCAGGCCGGACAGTGCGGGGAGGGAGTGAGGGTGTCCGGGCCGGACAGTGCGGGGAGGGAGTGAGGGTGTCCGGGCCGGACAGTGCGGGGAGGGAGTGAGGGTGTCCGGGCCGGACAGTGCGGGGAGGGAGTGAGTGAGGGTGTCCGGGCCGGACAGTGCGGGGAGGGAGTGAGTGAGGGTGTCCGGGCCGGACAGTGCGGGGAGGGAGTGAGGGTGTCCGGGCCGGACAGTGCGGGGAGGGGGTGAGAGTGTCCTGGCCGGACAGTGCGGGGAGGGAGGGAGGGTGTCCGGGCCGGACAGTGCGGGGAGGGGGTGAGTGAGGGTGTCCGGGCCGGACAGTGCGGGGAGGGAGTGAGTGAGGGTGTCCGGGCCGGACAGTGCGGGGAGGGAGTGAGGGTGTCCGGGCCGGACAGTGCGGGGAGGGAGTGAGGGTGTCCAGGTCGGACTGTGCGGGGAGGGAGTGAGGGTGTCCAGGCCGGACAGTGCGGGGAGGGAGTGAGGGTGTCCGGGCCGGACAGTGCGGGGAGGGAGTGAGGGTGTCCGGGCCGGACAGTGCGGGGAGGGAGAGAGTGAGGGTGTCCGGGCCGGACAGTGCGGGGAGGGAGTGAGAGTGTCCGGGCCGGACAGTGCGGGGAGGGAGAGAGTGTGTCCGGGCCGGACAGTGCGGGGAGGGAGTGAGGGTGTCCGGGCCGGACAGTGCGGGGAGGGAGGGAGAGAGGGTGTCCCGGCCGGACAGTGCGGGGAGGGAGTGAGGGTGTCCAGGCCGGACAGTGCGGGGAGGGAGTGAGGGTGTCCGGGCCGGACAGTGCGGGGAGGGAGTGAGGGTGTCCGGGCCGGACAGTGCGGGGAGGGAGTGAGGGTGTCCGGGCCGGACAGTGCGGGGAGGGAGAGAGTGAGGGTGTCCAGGCCGGACAGTGCGGGGAGGGAGTGAGGGTGTCCGGGCCGGACAGTGCGGGGAGGGAGTGAGGGTGTCCGGGCCGGACAGTGCGGGGAGGGAGTGAGGGTGTCCGGGCCGGACAGTGCGGGGAGAGAGTGAGGGTGTCCGGGCCGGACAGTGCGGGGAGGGAGTGAGGGTCTCCGGGCCGGACAGTGCGGGCAGGGAGTGAGGGTGTCCGGGCCGGACAGTGCGGGGAGGGAGTGAGTGAGGGTGTCCGGGCCGGACAGTGCGGGGAGGGAGTGAGGGTGTCTGGGCCGGACAGTGCGGGGAGGGAGTGAAAGTGTCCGGGCCGGACAGTGCGGGGAGGGAGTGAGAGTGTCCGGGCCGGACAGTGCGGGGAGGGAGTGAGGGTGTCCGGGCCGGACAGTGCGGGGAGGGAGTGAGGGTGTCCGGGCCGGACAGTGCGGGGAGGGGGTGTCCGGGCCGGACAGTGCGGGGAGGGAGTGAGGGTGTCCGGGCCGGACAGTGCGGGGAGGGAGTGAGGGTGTCCGGGCCGGACAGTGCGGGGAGGGAGTGAGGGTGTCCGGGCCGGACAGTGCGGGGAGGGAGTGAGAGTGTCCGGGCCGGACAGTGCGGGGAGGGAGGGAGTGAGGGTGTCCGGGCCGGACAGTGCGGGGAGGGAGTGAGGGTGTCCGGGCCGGACAGTGCGGGGAGGGAGGGAGTGAGGGTGTCCGGGCCGGACAGTGCGGGGAGGGAGTGAGGGTGTCCGGGCCGGACAGTGCGGGGAGGGAGTGAGGGTGTCCGGGCCGGACAGTGCGGGGAGGGAGTGAGGGTGTCCGGGCCGGACAGTGCGGGGAGGGAGGGAGGGTGTCCGGGCCGGACAGTGCGGGGAGGGAGTGAGGGTGTCCGGGCCGGACAGTGCGGGGAGAGTGTGAGGGTGTCCGGGCCGGACAGTGCGGGGAGGGAGTGAGAGTGTCCGGGCCGGACAGTGCGGGGAGGGACTGAGAGTGTCCGGGCCGGACAGTGCGGGGAGGGAGTGAGAGTGTCCGGGCCGGACAGTGCGGGGAGGGAGTGAGAGTGTCCGGGCCGGACAGTGCGGGGAGGGAGTGAGGGTGTCCGGGCCGGACAGTGCGGGGAGGGAGAGAGAGTGTCCGGGCCGGACAGTGCGGGGAGGGAGAGAGTGTGTCCGGGCCGGACAGTGCGGGGAGGGAGAGAGAGTGTCCGGGCCGGACAGTGCGGGGAGGGAGTGAGTGTCCGGGCCGGACAGTGCGGGGAGGGAGTGAGGGTGTCCGGGCCGGACAGTGCGGGGAGGGAGTGAGGGTGTCCGGGCCGGACAGTGCGGGGAGGGAGTGAGAGTGTCCGGGCCGGACAGTGCGGGGAGGGAGAGAGAGTGTCCGGGCCGCACAGTGCGGGGAGGGAGTGAGGGTGTCCGGGCCGGACAGTGCGGGGAGGGGGTGAGGGTGTCCGGGCCGGACAGTGCGGGGAGAGAGTGAGGGTGTCCGGCCGGACAGTGCGGGGAGGGGGTGAGGGTGTCCGGGCCGGACAGTGCGGGGAGGGAGTGAGGGTGTCCGGGCCGAACAGTGCGGGGAGGGAGAGAGAGTGTCCGGGCCGGACAGGGCGGGGACGGAGTGAGGGTGTCCGGGCCGGACAGTGCGGGGAGGGGGTGAGGGTGTCCGGGCCGGACAGTGCGGGGAGAGAGTGAGGGTGTCCGGCCGGACAGTGCGGGGAGGGGGTGAGGGTGTCCGGGCCGGACAGTGCGGGGAGGGGGTGAGGGTGTCCGGGCCGGACAGTGCGGGGAGGGGGTGAGAGTGTCCTGGCCGGACAGTGCGGGGAGGGAGGGAGGGTGTCCGGGCCGGACAGTGCGGGGAGGGGGTGAGTGAGGGTGTCCGGGCCGGACAGTGCGGGGAGGGAGTGAGGGTGTCCGGGCCGGACAGTGCGGGGAGGGAGTGAGGGTGTCCAGGTCGGACTGTGCGGGGAGGGAGTGAGGGTGTCCAGGCCGGACAGTGCGGGGAGGGAGTGAGGGTGTCCGGGCCGGACAGTGCGGGGAGGGAGTGAGGGTGTCCGGGCCGGACAGTGCGGGGAGGGAGGGAGTGAGGGTGTCCGGGCCGGACAGTGCGGGGAGGGAGTGAGGGTGTCCGGGCCGGACAGTGCGGGGAGAGAGTGAGGGTGTCCGGGCCGGACAGTGCGGGGAGGGAGAGAGTGAGGGTGTCCAGGCCGGACAGTGCGGGGAGGGAGTGAGGGTGTCCGGGCCGGACAGTGCGGGGAGGGAGTGAGGGTGTCCGGGCCGGACAGTGCGGGGAGGGAGTGAGGGTGTCCGGGCCGGACAGTGCGGGGAGAGAGTGAGGGTGTCCGGGCCGGACAGTGCGGGGAGGGAGTGAGGGTGTCCGGGCCGGACAGTGCGGGGAGGGAGTGAGGGTGTCCGGGCCGGACAGTGCGGGGAGGGAGTGAGTGAGGGTGTCCGGGCCGGACAGTGCGGGGAGGGAGTGAGGGTGTCCGGGCCGGACAGTGCGGGGAGGGAGGGAGGGTGTCCGGGCCGGACAGTGCGGGGAGGGGGTGAGTGAGGGTGTCCGGGCCGGACAGTGCGGGGAGGGAGTGAGTGAGGGTGTCCGGGCCGGACAGTGCGGGGAGGGAGTGAGGGTGTCCGGGCCGGACAGTGCGGGGAGGGAGTGAGGGTGTCCAGGCCGGACAGTGCGGGGAGGGAGTGAGGGTGTCCGGGCCGGACAGTGCGGGGAGGGAGTGAGGGTGTCCGGGCCGGACAGTGCGGGGAGGGAGTGAGGGTGTCCGGGCCAGACAGTGCGGGGAGGGAGAGAGTGTGTCCGGGCCGGACAGTGCGGGGAGGGAGAGAGTGAGGGTGTCCGGGCCGGACAGTGCGGGGAGGGAGAGAGTGTGTCCGGGCCGGACAGTGCGGGGAGGGAGTGAGGGTGTCCGGGCCGGACAGTGCGGGGAGGGAGGGAGTGAGGGTGTCCAGGCCGGACAGTGCGGGGAGGGAGTGAGGGTGTCCGGGCCGGACAGTGCGGGGAGGGAGTGAGGGTGTCCGGGCCGGACAGTGCGGGGAGGGAGTGAGGGTGTCCGGGCCGGACAGTGCGGGGAGAGAGTGAGGGTGTCCGGGCCGGACAGTGCGGGGAGGGAGAGAGTGAGGGTGTCCAGGCCGGACAGTGCGGGGAGGGAGTGAGGGTGTCCGGGCCGGACAGTGCGGGGAGGGAGTGAGGGTGTCCGGGCCGGACAGTGCGGGGAGGGAGTGAGGGTGTCCGGGCCGGACAGTGCGGGGAGGGAGTGAGGGTGTCCGGGCCGGACAGTGCGGGCAGGGAGTGAGTGAGGGTGTCCGGGCCGGACAGTGCGGGGAGGGGGTGAGGGTGTCCGGGCCGGACAGTGCGGGGAGGGAGTGAGGGTGTCCGGGCCGGACAGTGCGGGGAGGGAGTGAGAGTGTCCGGGCCGGACAGTGCGGGGAGGGAGTGAGGGTGTCCGGGCCGGACAGTGCGGGGACGGAGTGAGGGTGTCCGGGCCGCACAGTGCGGGGAGGGAGTGAGAGTGTCCGGGCCGGACAGTGCGGGGAGGGAGTGAGGGTGTCCGGGCCGGACAGTGCGGGGAGGGAGTGAGAGTGTCCGGGCCGGACAGTGCGGGGAGGGAGTGAGGGTGTCCGGGCCGGACAGTGCGGGGACGGAGTGAGGGTGTCCGGGCCGCACAGTGCGGGGAGGGAGTGAGGGTGTCCGGGCCGGACAGTGCGGGGAGGGGGTGAGAGTGTCCGGGCCGGACAGTGCGGGGAGGGGGTGAGAGTGTCCGGGCCACACAGTGCGGGGAGGGAGAGAGTGAGGGTGTCCGGGCCGGACAGTGCGGGGAGAGAGTGAGGGTGTCCAGGCCGGACAGTGCGGGGAGGGGGTGAGAGTGTCCGGGCCGGACAGTGCGGGGAGAGAGTGAGGGTGTCCGGGCCGGACAGTGCGGGGAGAGAGTGAGGGTGTCCGGGCCGGACAACGCGGGCAGGGAGTGAGGGTGTCCGGGCCGGACAGTGCGGGGAGAGAGTGAGGGTGGCCGGGCCGGACAGTGCAGGGAGGGAGTGAGGGTGTCCGGGCCAGACAGTGCGGGGAGGGAGTGAGGGTGTCCGGGCCGGACAGTGCGGGGAGAGAGTGAGGGTGTCCGGGCCGGACAGTGCGGGGAGGGAGTGAGGGTGTCCGGGCCGGACAGTGCGGGGAGGGGGTGAGGGTGTCCGGGCCGGACAGTGCGGGGAGGGGGTGAGGGTGTCCGGGCCGGACAGTGCGGGGAGGGAGTGAGGGTGTCCGGGCCGGACAGTGCGGGGAGAGAGAGAGTGTCCGGGCCGGACAGTGCGGGGAGAGAGTGAGGGTGTCCGGGCCGGACAGTGCGGGGAGGGGGTGAGAGTGTCCGGGCCGGACAGTGCGGGGAGGGAGTGAGGGTGTCCGGGCCGGACAGTGCGGGGAGGGAGTGAGTGAGGGTGCCCGGGCCGGACAGTGCGGGGAGGGAGTGAGGGTGTCCGGGCCGGACAGTGCGGGGAGGGGGTGAGTGAGGGTGTCCGGGCCGGACAGTGCGGGGAGGGAGTGAGAGTGTCCGGGCCGGACAGTGCGGGGAGAGAGTGAGGGTGTCCGGGCCGGACAGTGCGGGGAGGGAGTGAGGGTGTCCGGGCCGGACAGTGCGGGGAGGGAGTGAGGGTGTCCCGGCCGGTCAGTGCGGGGAGGGAGTGAGGGTGTCCGGGCCGGACAGTGCGGGGAGGGAGTGAGGGTGTCCGGGCCGGACAGTGCGGGGAGGGAGTGAGGGTGTCCGGGCCGGACAGTGCGGGGAGGGAGTGAGGGTGTCCGGGCCGGACAGTGCGGGGAGGGAGTGAGTGAAGGTGTCCGGGCCGGACAGTGCGGGGAGGGGGTGAGTGAGGGTGTCCGGGCCGGACAGTGCGGGGAGGGGGTGAGTGAGGGTGTCCGGGCCGGACAGTGCGGGGAGGGAGTGAGAGTGTCCGGGCCGGACAGTGCGGGGAGGGAGTGAGGGTGTCCGGGCCGGACAGTGCGGGGAGGGAGTGAGGGTGTCCGGGCCGGACAGTGCGGGGAGAGAGTGAGGGTGTCCGGGCCGGACAGTGCGGGGAGGGAGTGAGGGTGTCCGGGCCGGACAGTGCGGGGAGGGAGTGAGGGTGTCCGGGCCGGACAGTGCGGGGAGGGAGTGAGGGTGTCCGGGCCGGACAGTGCGGGGAGGGAGTGAGGGTGTCCGGGCCGGACAGTGCGGGGAGGGAGTGAGGGTGTCCGGGCCGGACAGTGCGGGGAGAGAGTGAGGGTGTCCGGCCGGACAGTGCGCTGAGGGGGTGAGGGTGTCCGGGCCGGACAGTGCGGGGAGGGGGTGAGAGTGTCCTGGCCGGACAGTGCGGGGAGGGAGGGAGGGTGTCCGGGCCGGACAGTGCGGGGAGGGAGTGAGTGAGGGTGTCCGGGCCGGACAGTGCGGGGAGGGAGTGAGTGAGGGTGTCCGGGCCGGACAGTGCGGGGAGGGAGTGAGGGTGTCCGGGCCGGACAGTGCGGGGAGGGAGTGAGGGTGTCCAGGCCGGACAGTGCGGGGAAGGAGTGAGGGTGTCCGGGCCGGACAGTGCGGGGAGGGAGTGAGGGTGTCCGGGCCGGACAGTGCGGGGAGGGAGAGAGTGAGAGTGTCCGGGCCGGACAGTGCGGGGAGGGAGTGAGGGTGTCCGGGCCGGACAGTGCGGGGAGGGAGAGAGTGTGTCCGGGCCGGACAGTGCGGGGAGGGAGAGAGTGAGGGTGTCCGGGCCGGACAGTGCGGGGAGGGAGTGAGAGTGTCCGGGCCGGACAGTGCGGGGAGGGAGGGAGTGAGGGTGTCCAGGCCGGACAGTGCGGGGAGGGAGGGAGTGAGGGTGTCCAGGCCGGACAGTGCGGGGAGGGAGTGAGGATGTCCGGGCCGGACAGTGCGGGCAGGGAGTGAGGGTGTCCGGGCCGGACAGTGCGGGGAGAGAGTGAGGGTGTCCGGGCCGGACAGTGCGGGGAGGGAGAGAGTGAAGGTGTCCAGGCCGGACAGTGCGGGGAGGGAGTGAGGGTGTCCGGGCCGGACAGTGCGGGGAGGGAGTGAGTGTGTCCGGGCCGGACAGTGCGGGGAGGGAGGGAGTGAGGGTGTCCGGGCCGGACAGTGCGGGGAGGGAGGGAGTGAGGGTGTCCAGGCCGGACAGTGCGGGGAGGGAGTGAGGATGTCCGGGCCGGACAGTGCGGGCAGGGAGTGAGGGTGTCCAGGCCGGACAGTGCGGGGAGGGAGTGAGGATGTCCGGGCCGGACAGTGCGGGGAGGGAGTGAGGGTGTCCGGGCCGGACAGTGCGGGGAGAGAGTGAGGGTGTCCGGGCCGGACAGTGCGGGGAGGGAGAGAGTGAAGGTGTCCAGGCCGGACAGTGCGGGGAGGGAGTGAGGGTGTCCGGGCCGGACAGTGCGGGGAGAGAGTGAGGGTGTCCGGGCCGGACAGTGCGGGGAGGGAGTGAGGGTGTCCGGGCCGGACAGTGCGGGGAGGGAGTGAGGGTGTCCGGGCCGGACAGTGCGGGGAGAGAGTGAGGGTGTCCGGGCCGGACAGTGCGGGGAGGGAGTGAGGGTGTCTGGGCCGGACAGTGCGGGGAGGGAGTGAGGGTGTCCGGGCCGGACAGTGCGGGGAGGGAGTGAGGGTGTCCGGGCCGGACAGTGCGGGGAGAGAGTGAGGGTGTCCGGCCGGACAGTGCGGGGAGGGGGTGAGGGTGTCCGGGCCGGACAGTGCGGGGAGGGGGTGAGAGTGTCCTGGCCGGACAGTGCGGGGAGGGAGGGAGGGTGTCCGGGCCGGACAGTGCGGGGAGGGAGTGAGTGAGGGTGTCCGGGCCGGACAGTGCGGGGAGGGAGTGAGTGAGGGTGTCCGGGCCGGACAGTGCGGGGAGGGAGTGAGGGTGTCCGGGCCGGACAGTGCGGGGAGGGAGTGAGGGAGTCCAGGTCGGACAGTGCGGGGGAGGGAGAGAGTGTGTCCGGGCCGGACAGTGCGGGGAGGGAGAGAGTGTGTCCGGGCCGGACAGTGCGGGGAGGGAGAGAGTGAGGGTGTCCGGGCCGGACAGTGCGGGGAGGGAGTGAGAGTGTCCGGGCCGGACAGTGCGGGGAGGGAGAGAGTGTGTCCGGGCCGGACAGTGCGGGGAGGGAGTGAGGGTGTCCGGGCCGGACAGTGCGGGGAGGGAGTGAGGATGTCCGGGCCGGACAGTGCGGGCAGGGAGTGAGGGTGTCCGGGCCGGACAGTGCGGGGAGAGAGTGAGGGTGTCCAGGCCGGACAGTGCGGGGAGGGAGTGAGGGTGTCCGGGCCGGACAGTGCGGGGAGAGAGTGAGGGTGTCCGGGCCGGACAGTGCGGGGAGGGAGTGAGGGTGTCCGGGCCGGACAGTGCGGGGAGGGAGTGAGGGTGTCCGGGCCGGACAGTGCGGGGAGAGAGTGAGGGTGTCCGGGCCGGACAGTGCGGGGAGGGAGTGAGGGTGTCTGGGCCGGACAGTGCGGGGAGGGAGTGAGGGTGTCCGGGCCGGACAGTGCGGGGAGAGAGTGAGGGTGTCCGGGCCGGACAGTGCGGGGAGAGAGTGAGGGTGTCCGGGCCGGACAGTGCAGGGAGGGAGTGAGGGTGTCCGGGCCGGACAGTGCGGGGAGGGGGTGAGAGTGTCCGGGCCGGACAGTGCGGGGAGAGAGTGAGGGTGTCCGGGCCGGACAGTGCGGGGAGGGAGTGAGGGTGTCCGGGCCGGACAGTGCGGGGAGGGAGTGAGGGTGTCCGGGCCGGACAGTGCAGGGAGGGAGTGAGGGTGTCCGGGCCACACAGTGCGGGGAGGGAGAGAGTGAGGGTGTCCGGGCCGGACAGTGCGGGGAGAGAGTGAGGGTGTCCGGGCCGGACAATGCGGGGAGGGGGTGAGAGTGTCCGGGCCGGACAGTGCGGGGAGAGAGTGAGGGTGTCCGGGCCGGACAGTGCGGGGAGAGAGTGAGGGTGTCCGGGCCGGACAGTGCGGGGAGGGAGTGAGGGTGTCCGGGCCGGACAGTGCGGGGAGAGAGTGAGGGTGTCCGGGCCGGACAGGCGGGGAGGGGGTGAGAGTGTCCGGGCCGGACAGTGCGGGGAGAGAGTGAGGGTGTCCGGGCCGGACAGTGCGGGGAGAGAGTGAGGGTGTCCGGGCCGGACAGTGCGGGGAGAGAGTGAGGGTGTCCGGGCCGGACAGTGCGGGGAGGGAGTGAGGGTGTCCGGGC
This sequence comes from Mustelus asterias, assembly GCF_964213995.1. NCBI lineage: Eukaryota > Metazoa > Chordata > Chondrichthyes > Carcharhiniformes > Triakidae > Mustelus > Mustelus asterias. The sequence continues at coordinate 25,434 of NW_027593109.1, forward strand.
CGGACAGTACGGGGAGAGAGTGAGGGTGTCCGGGCCGGACAGTGCGGGGAGGGGGTGAGAGTGTCCGGGCCGGACAGTGCGGGGAGAGAGTGAGGGTGTCCGGGCCGGACAGTGCGGGGAGGGAGTGAGGGTGTCCGGGCCGGACAGTGCGGGGAGGGGGTGAGGGTGTCCGGGCCGGACAGTGCGGGGAGGGAGTGAGAGTGTCCGGGCCGGACAGTGCGGGGAGAGAGTGAGGGTGTCCGGGCCGGACAGTGCGGGGAGGGGGTGAGAGTGTCCGGGCCGGACAGTGCGGGGAGAGAGTGAGGGTGTCCGGGCCGGACAGTGCGGGGAGGGAGTGAGTGAGGGTGTCCGGGCCGGACAGTGCGGGGAGGGAGTGAGGGTGTCCGGGCCGGACAGTGCGGGGAGGGGGTGAGTGAGGGTGTCCGGGCCGGACAGTGCGGGGAGGGAGTGAGAGTGTCCGGGCCGGACAGTGCGGGGAGAGAGTGAGGGTGTCCGGGCCGGACAGTGCGGGGAGGGAGTGAGGGTGTCCGGGCCGGACAGTGCGGGGAGGGAGTGAGGGTGTCCCGGCCGGTCAGTGCGGGGAGGGAGTGAGGGTGTCCGGGCCGGACAGTGCGGGGAGGGAGTGAGGGTGTCCGGGCCGGACAGTGCGGGGAGGGAGTGAGGGTGTCCGGGCCGGACAGTGCGGGGAGGGAGTGAGGGTGTCCGGGCCGGACAGTGCGGGGAGGGTGTGAGTGAGGGTGTCCGGGCCGGACAGTGCGGGGAGGGGGTGAGTGAGGGTGTCCGGGCCGGACAGTGCGGGGAGGGAGTGAGAGTGTCCGGGCCGGACAGTGCGGGGAGGGAGTGAGGGTGTCCGGGCCGGACAGTGCGGGGAGGGAGTGAGTGTGTCCGGGCCGGACAGTGCGGGGAGGGAGTGAGGGTGTCCGGGCCGGACAGTGCGGGAGGGAGTGAGGGTGTCCGGGCCGGACAGTGCGGGGAGGGAGTGAGGGTGTCCGGGCCGGACAGTGCGGGGAGTGAGGGTGTCCGGGCCGGACAGTGCGGGGAGGGGGTGAGTGAGGGTGTCCGGGCCGGACAGTGCGGGGAGGGGGTGAGTGAGGGTGTCCGGGCCGGACAGTGCGGGAGGGGGTGAGTGAGGGAGTCCGGGCCGGACAGTGCGGGGAGGGGGTGAGTGAGGGTGTCCGGGCCGGACAGTGCGGGGAGGGGGTGAGTGAGGGAGTCCGGGCCGGACAGTGCGGGGAGGGGGTGAGTGAGGGTGTCCGGGCCGGACAGTGCGGGGAGGGGGTGAGTGAGGGTGTCCGGGCCGGACAGTGCGGGGAGGGGGTGAGTGAGGGTGTCCGGGCCGGACAGTGCGGGGAGGGAGTGAGAGTGTCCGGGCCGGACAGTGCGGGGAGGGAGTGAGGGTGTCCGGGCCGGACAGTGCGGGGAGGGAGTGAGTGTGTCCGGGCCGGACAGTGCGGGGAGGGAGTACAGGTGCGGGAGGGAGTGAGGGTGTCCGGGCCCGGACAGTGCGGGGAGGGAGTGAGGGTGTCCGGGGCCGGGACAGGTGCGGGGGGGGGGGGGGAGGGGGGGGAGGGGTGAGTGAGGGTGTCCGGGCCGGACAGTGCGGGGAGGGGTGAGTGAGGGGTCCGGGCCGGACAGTGCGGGGAGGGAGTGAGTGTGTCCAGGCCGGACAGTGCGGGGAGGGAGTGAGGGTGTCCGGGCCGGACAGTGCGGGGAGAGAGTGAGGGTGTCCGGGCCGGACAGTGCGGGGAGGGAGTGAGGGTGTCCGGGCCGGACAGTGCGGGGAGGGAGGTGAGGGTGTCCAGGCCGGACAGTGCGGGGAGGGAGTGAGGGTGTCCGGGCCGGACAGTGCGGGGAGGGAGTGAGGGTGTCCGGGCCGGACAGTGCGGGGAGAGAGTGAGGGTGTCCGGGCCGGACAGTGCGGGGAGAGTGAGGGTGTCCGGGCCGGACAGTGCGGGGAGGGAGTGAGGGTGTCCGGGCCGGACAGTGCGGGGAGGAGTGAGGGTGTCCCGGCCGGACAGTGCGGGGAGGGAGTGAGGGTGTCCGGGCCGGACAGTGCGGGGGAGAGAGTGAGGGTGTCCGGGCCGGACAGTGCGGGAGAGGAGTGAGGGTGTCCGGGCCGGACAGTGCGGGGAGGGAGTGAGGGTGTCCGGGCCGGACAGTGCGGGGAGAGAGTGAGGGTTGTCCGGGCCGGACAGTGCGGGGAGGGAGTGAGGGTGTCCGGGCCGGACAGTGCGGGGAGGGAGTGAGGGGTGTCCGGCCGGACAGTGCGGGGAGGGGGTGAGGGTGTCCGGGCCGGACAGTGCGGGGAGGGGGTGAGAGTGTCCGGCCGGACAGTGCGGGGAGGGAGGGAGGGTGTCCGGGCCGGACAGTGCGGGGAGGGAGTGAGTGAGGGTGTCCGGGCCGGACAGTGCGGGGAGGGAGTGAGTGAGGGTGTCCGGGCCGGACAGTGCGGGGAGGGAGTGAGGGTGTCCGGGCCGGACAGTGCGGGGGAGGGAGTGAGGGTGTCCAGGTCGGACAGTGCGGGGAGGGAGTGAGGGTGTCCAGGGCCGGACAGTGCGGGGAGGGAGTGAGGGTGTCCGGGCCGGACAGTGCGGGGAGGGAGGAGGGTGTCCGGGCCGGACAGTGCGGGGAGGGAGAGAGTGTGTCCGGGCCGGACAGTGCGGGGAGGGAGAGAGTGAGGGTGTCCGGGCCGGACAGGTGCGGGAGGGAGTGAGGGTGTCCGGGCCGGACAGTGCGGGGGAGGGAGAGAGTGTGTCCCGGCCGGACAGTGCGGGGAGGGAGAGGTGAGGGTGTCCGGGCCGGACAGTGCGGGGAGGGAGTGAGAGTGTCCGGGCCGGACAGTGCGGGGAGGGAGAGAGTGTGTCCGGGCCGGACAGTGCGGGGAGGGAGTGAGGGTGTCCGGGCCGGACAGTGCGGGAGGGAGGGAGTGAGGGTGTCCAGGCCGGACAGTGCGGGGAGGGAGTGAGGATGTCCGGGCCGGACAGTGCGGGCAGGGAGTGAGGGTGTCCGGGCCGGACAGTGCGGGGGAGAGAGTGAGGGTGTCCGGGCCGGACAGTGCGGGGAGGGAGAGAGTGAGGGTGTCCAGGCCGGACAGTGCGGGGAGGGAGTGAGGGTGTCCGGGCCGGACAGTGCGGGGAGAGAGTGAGGGTGTCCGGGCCGGACAGTGCGGGGAGGGAGTGAGGGTGTCCGGGCCGGACAGTGCCGGGGAGGGAGTGAGGGTGTCCGGGCCGGACAGTGCGGGGAGAGAGTGAGGGTGTCCGGGCCGGACAGTGCGGGGAGGGAGTGAGGGTGTCTGGGCCGGACAGTGCGGGGAGGGAGTGAGGGTGTCCGGGCCGGACAGTGCGGGGAGGGAGTGAGGGTGTCCGGGCCGGACAGTGCGGGGAGAGAGTGAGGGTGTCCGGCCGGACAGTGCGGGGAGGGGGTGAGGGTGTCCGGGCCGGACAGTGCGGGGAGGGGGTGAGAGTGTCCTGGCCGGACAGTGCGGGGAGGGAGGGAGGTGTCCGGGCCGGACAGTGCGGGGAGGGAGTGAGTGAGGGTGTCCGGGCCGGACAGTGCGGGGAGGGAGTGAGTGAGGGTGTCCGGGCCGGACAGTGCGAGGAGGGAGTGAGGGTGTCCGGGCCGGACAGTGCGGGGAGGGAGTGAGGGTGTCCGGGCCGGACAGTGCGGGGAGGGAGTGAGAGTGTCCGGGTCGGACAGTGCGGGGAGGGAGTGAGGGTGTCCAGGCCGGACAGTGCGGGGAGGGAGTGAGGGTGTCCGGGCCGGACAGTGCGGGGAGGGAGTGAGGGTGGTCCGGGCCGGACAGTGCGGGGAGGGAGTGAGGGTGTCCGGGCCGGACAGTGCGGGGAGGGAGAGAGTGAGAGTGTCCGGGCCGGACAGTGCGGGGAGGGAGTGAGGGTGTCCGGGCCGGACAGTGCGGGGAGGGAGAGAGTGTGTCCGGGCCGGACAGTGCGGGGGAGGGAGAGAGTGAGGGTGTCCGGGCCGGACAGTGCGGGGAGGGAGTGAGAGTGTCCGGGCCGGACAGTGCGGGGAGGGAGAGAGTGTGTCCGGGCCGGACAGTGCGGGGAGGGAGTGAGGGTGTCCGGGCCGGACAGTGCGGGGAGGGAGGGAGTGAGGGTGTCCAGGCCGGACAGTGCGGGGAGGGAGTGAGGATGTCCGGGCCGGACAGTGCGGGCAGGGAGTGAGGGTGTCCGGGCCGGACAGTGCGGGGAGAGAGTGAGGGTGTCCGGGCCGGACAGTGCGGGGAGGGAGAGTGAGGGTGTCCAGGCCGGACAGTGCGGGGAGGGAGTGAGGGTGTCCGGGCCGGACAGTGCGGGAGAGAGTGAGGGTGTCCGGGCCGGACAGTGCGGGGGAGAGTGAGGGTGTCCGGGCCGGACAGTGCGGGGAGGAGTGAGGGTGTCCGGGCCGGACAGTGCGGGGGAGGGAGTGAGGGTGTCTGGGCCGGACAGTGCGGGGAGGGAGTGAGGGTGTCCGGGCCGGACAGTGCGGGGAGAGAGTGAGGGTGTCCGGGCCGGACAGTGCGGGGAGAGAGTGAGGGTGTCCGGGCCGGACAGTGCAGGGAGGGAGTGAGGGTGTCCGGGCCGGACAGTGCGGGGAGGGGGTGAGAGTGTCCGGGCCACACAGTGCGGGGAGGGAGAGAGTGAGGGTGTCCGGGCCGGACAGTGCGGGGAGAGAGTGAGGGTGTCCGGGCCGGACAGTGCGGGGAGGGGGTGAGAGTGTCCGGGCCGGACAGTGCGGGGAGAGAGTGAGGGTGTCCGGGCCGGACAGTGCGGGGAGAGAGTGAGGGTGTCCGGGGCCGGACAGTGCAGGGAGGGAGTGAGGGTGTCCGGGCCGGACAGTGCGGGGAGGGAGTGAGGGTGTCCGGGCCGGACAGTGCGGGGAGGGAGTGAGGGTGTCCGGGCCGGACAGTGCGGGGAGGGGGTGAGGGTGTCCGGGCCGGACAGTGCGGGGAGGGAGTGAGGGTGTCCGGGCCGGACAGTGCGGGGAGGGAGGGAGTGAGGGGTGTCCGGGCCGGACAGTGCGGGGAGGGAGTGAGGGTGTCCGGGCCGGACAGTGCGGGGAGGGAGTGAGGGTGTCCCGGGCCGGACAGTGCGGGGAGAGAGTGAGGGTGTCCGGGCCGGACAGTGCGGGGAGGGAGTGAGGGTGTCCGGGCCGGACAGTACGGGAGAGAGTGAGGGTGTCCGGGCCGGACAGTGCGGGGAGGGGGTGAGAGTGTCCGGGCCGGACAGTGCGGGGAGAGAGTGAGGGTGTCCGGGCCGGACAGTGCGGGGAGAGAGTGAGGGTGTCCGGGCCGGACAGTGCGGGGAGGGGGTGAGAGTGTCCGGGCCGGACAGTGCGGGAGAGAGTGAGGGTGTCCGGGCCGGACAGTGCGGGGAGGGAGTGAGGGTGTCCGGGCCGGACAGTGCGGGGAGGGAGTGAGTGAGGGTGTCCGGGCCGGACAGTGCGGGGAGGGAGTGAGGGTGTCCGGGCCGGACAGTGCGGGGAGGGGGTGAGTGAGGGTGTCCGGGCCGGACAGTGCGGGGAGGGAGTGAGAGTGTCCGGGCCGGACAGTGCGGGGAGAGAGTGAGGGTGTCCGGGCCGGACAGTGCGGGGAGGGAGTGAGGGTGTCCGGGCCGGACAGTGCGGGGAGGGAGTGAGGGTGTCCCGGCCGGTCAGTGCGGGGAGGGAGTGAGGGTGTCCGGGCCGGACAGTGCGGGGAGGGAGTGAGGGTGTCCGGGCCGCACAGTGCGGGGAGGGAGTGAGTGAAGGTGTCCGGGCCGGACAGTGCGGGGAGGGAGTGAGTGAAGGTGTCCGGGCCGGACAGTGCGGGGAGGGGGTGAGTGAGGGTGTCCGGGCCGGACAGTGCGGGGAGGGGGTGAGTGAGGGTGTCCGGGCCGGACAGTGCGGGGAGGGGGTGAGTGAGGGAGTCCGGGCCGGACAGTGCGGGGAGGGGGTGAGTGAGGGTGTCCGGGCCGGACAGTGCGGGGAGGGGGTGAGTGAGGGTGTCCGGGCCGGACAGTGCGGGGAGGGGGTGAGTGAGGGTGTCCGGGCCGGACAGTGCGGGGAGGGAGTGAGGGTGTCCGGGCCGGACAGTGCGGGGAGGGAGTGAGGGTGTCCGGGCCGGACAGTGCGGGGAGGGAGTGAGGGTGTCCGGGCCGGACAGTGCGGGGAGGGAGTGAGGGTGTCCGGGCCGGACAGTGCGGGGAGGGGGTGAGTGAGGGTGTCCGGGCCGGACAGTGCGGGGAGGGGGTGAGTGAGGGTGTCCGGGCCGGACAGTGCGGGGAGGGAGTGAGGATGTCCGGGCCGGACAGTGCGGGCAGGGAGTGAGGGTGTCCGGGCCGGACAGTGCGGGGAGAGAGTGAGGGTGTCCGGGCCGGACAGTGCGGGGAGGGAGAGAGTGAGGGTGTCCAGGCCGGACAGTGCGGGGAGGGAGTGAGGGTGTCCGGGCCGGACAGTGCGGGGAGAGAGTGAGGGTGTCCGGGCCGGACAGTGCGGGGAGGGAGTGAGGGTGTCCGGGCCGGACAGTGCGGGGAGGGAGTGAGGGTGTCCGGGCCGGACAGTGCGGGGAGAGAGTGAGGGTGTCCGGGCCGGACAGTGCGGGGAGGGAGTGAGGGTGTCCGGGCCGGACAGTGCGGGGAGGGAGTGAGGGTGTCCGGGCCGGACAGTGCGGGGAGAGAGTGAGGGTGTCCGGGCCGGACAGTGCGGGGAGAGAGTGAGGGTGTCCGGGCCGGACAGTGCAGGGAGGGAGTGAGGGTGTCCGGGCCGGACAGTGCGGGGAGGGGGTGAGAGTGTCCGGGCCACACAGTGCGGGGAGGGAGAGAGTGAGGGTGTCCGGGCCGGACAGTGCGGGGAGAGAGTGAGGGTGTCCGGGCCGGACAGTGCGGGGAGGGGGTGAGAGTGTCCGGGCCGGACAGTGCGGGGAGAGAGTGAGGGTGTCCGGGCCGGACAGTGCGGGGAGAGAGTGAGGGTGTCCGGGCCGGACAATGCGGGGAGGGAGTGAGGGTGTCCGGGCCGGACAGTGCGGGGAGAGAGTGAGGGTGTCCGGGCCGGACAGTGCGGGGAGGGAGTGAGGGTGTCCGGGCCGGACAGTGCGGGGAGGGGGTGAGGGTGTCCGGGCCGGACAGTGCGGGGAGGGGGTGAGGGTGTCCGGGCCGGACAGTGCGGGGAGGGAGTGAGGGTGTCCGGGCCGGACAGTGCGGGGAGGGAGTGAGGGTGTCCGGGCCGGACAGTGCGGGGAGAGAGTGAGGGTGTCCGGGCCGGACAGTGCGGGGAGGGAGTGAGGGTGTCCGGGCCGGACAGTGCGGGGAGGGGGTGAGAGTGTCCGGGCCGGACAGTGCGGGGAGAGAGTGAGGGTGTCCGGGCCGGACAGTGCGGGGAGGGAGTGAGGGTGTCCGGGCCGGACAGTGCGGGGAGGGGGTGAGGGTGTCCGGGCCGGACAGTGCGGGGAGGGAGTGAGGGTGTCCGGGCCGGACAGTGCGGGGAGGGAGTGAGAGTGTCCGGGCCGGACAGTGCGGGGAGAGAGTGAGGGTGTCCGGGCCGGACAGTGCGGGGAGGGGGTGAGAGTGTCCGGGCCGGACAGTGCGGGGAGAGAGTGAGGGTGTCCGGGCCGGACAGTGCGGGGAGGGAGTGAGGGTGTCCGGGCCGGACAGTGCGGGGAGGGAGTGAGTGAGGGTGTCCGGGCCGGACAGTGCGGGGAGGGAGTGAGGGTGTCCGGGCCGGACAGTGCGGGGAGGGGGTGAGTGAGGGTGTCCGGGCCGGACAGTGCGGGGAGGGAGTGAGAGTGTCCGGGCCGGACAGTGCGGGGAGAGAGTGAGGGTGTCCGGGCCGGACAGTGCGGGGAGGGAGTGAGGGTGTCCGGGCCGGACAGTGCGGGGAGGGAGTGAGGGTGTCCCGGCCGGTCAGTGCGGGGAGGGAGTGAGGGTGTCCGGGCCGGACAGTGCGGGGAGGGAGTGAGGGTGTCCGGGCCGGACAGTGCGGGGAGGGAGTGAGTGAAGGTGTCCGGGCCGGACAGTGCGGGGAGGGGGTGAGTGAGGGTGTCCGGGCCGGACAGTGCGGGGAGGGGGTGAGTGAGGGTGTCCGGGCCGGACAGTGCGGGGAGGGGGTGAGTGAGGGTGTCCGGGCCGGACAGTGCGGGGAGGGAGTGAGAGTGTCCGGGCCGGACAGTGCGGGGAGGGAGTGAGGGTGTCCGGGCCGGACAGTGCGGGGAGGGAGTGAGTGTGTCCGGGCCGGACAGTGCGGGGAGGGAGTGAGGGTGTCCGGGCCGGACAGTGCGGGAGGGAGTGAGGGTGTCCGGGCCGGACAGTGCGGGGAGGGAGTGAGGGTGTCCGGGCCGGACAGTGCGGGGAGGGAGTGAGGGTGTCCGGGCCGGACAGTGCGGGGAGGGGGTGAGTGAGGGTGTCCGGGCCGGACAGTGCGGGGGAGGGGGTGAGTGAGGGAGTCCGGGCCGGACAGTGCGGGGAGTGGGTGAGTGAGGGTGTCCGGGCCGGACAGTGCGGGGAGGGGAGAGAGGGTGTCCGGGCCGGACAGTGCGGGGAGGGAGTGAGGGTGTCCGGGCCGGACAGTGCGGGGAGGGAGTGAGAGTGTCCGGGCCGGACAGTGCGGGGAGGGAGAGAGTGAGGGTGTCCGGGCCGGACAGTGCGGGGAGGGAGTGAGGGTGTCCGGGCCGGACAGCGCGGGAGGGGGTGAGGGTGTCCGGGCCGGACAGCGCGGGGAGGGGGTGAGGGTGTCCGGGCCGGACAGCGCGGGGAGGGGGTGAGGGTGTCGGGCCGGACAACGCGGGGAGGGAGTGAGGGTGTCCGGGCCGGACAGTGCGGGAGGGAGTGAGGGTGTCCGGGCCGGACAGTGCGGGGAGGGAGTGAGGGTGTCCGGGCCGGACAGTGCGGGGAGGGAGTGAGGGTGTCCGGGCCGGACAGTGCGGGGAGGGAGTGAGGGTGTCCGGGCCGGACAGTGCGGGGAGGGAGTGAGGGTGTCCGGGCCGGACAGTGCGGGGAGAGAGTGAGGGTGTCCGGGCCGGACAGTGCGGGGAGGGAGTGAGGGTGTCCGGGCCGGATAGTGCGGGGGAGGGGGTGAGGGTGTCCGGGCCGGACAGTGCGGGGAGGGGGTGAGGGTGTCCGGGCCGGACAGTGCGGGGAGGGAGTGAGGGTGTCCGGGCCGGACAGTGCGGGGAGGGAGTGAGGGTGTCCGGGCCGGACAGTGCGGGGAGAGAGTGAGGGTGTCCGGGCCGGACAGTGCGGGGAGGGAGTGAGGGTGTCCGGGCCGGACAGTGCGGGGAGGGGGTGAGGGTGTCCGGGCCGGACAGTGCGGGGAGGGGGTGAGGGTGTCCGGGCCGGACAGTGCGGGGAGGGAGTGAGGGTGTCCGGGCCGGACAGTGCGGGGAGGGAGTGAGAGTGTCCGGGCCGGACAGTGCGGGGAGAGAGTGAGGGTGTCCGGGCCGGACAGTGCGGGGAGGGAGTGAGGGTGTCCGGGCCGGACAGTGCGGGGAGGGGGTGAGGGTGTCCGGGCCGGACAGTGCGGGGAGAGAGTGAGGGTGTCGGGCCGGACAGTGCGGGGAGGGGGTGAGAGTGTCCGGGCCGGACAGTGCGGGGAGGGAGTGAGTGAGGGTGTCCGGGCCGGACAGTGCGGGGAGGGAGTGAGGGTGTCCGGGCCGGACAGTGCGGGGAGGGAGTGAGAGTGTCCGGGCCGGACAGTGCGGGGAGGGAGTGAGGGTGTCCGGGCCGGACAGTGCGGGGAGGGAGTGAGTGTGTCCGGGCCGGACAGTGCGGGGAGGGGTGAGGGTGTCCGGGCCGGACAGTGCGGGGAGGGAGTGAGGGTGTCCGGGCCGGACAGTGCGGGGAGGGAGTGAGGGTGTCCCGGGCCGGACAGTGCGGGGAGGGGGTGAGTGAGGGTGTCCGGGCCGGACAGTGCGGGGAGGGGGTGAGTGAGGGTGTCCGGGCCGGACAGTGCGGGGAGGGAGTGAGTGTGTCCGGGCCGGACAGTGCGGGGAGGGAGAGAGTGAGGGTGTCCGGGCCGGACAGTGCGGGGAGGGAGAGAGTGAGGGTGTCCGGGCCGGACAGTGCGGGGAGGGAGAGAGTGAGGGTGTCCGGGCCGGACAGTGCGGGGAGGGAGAGAGTGAGGGTGTCCGGGCCGGACAGTGCGGGGAGGGAGAGAGTGAGGGTGTCCGGGCCGGACAGTGCGGGGAGGGAGTGAGGGTGTCCGGGCCGGACAGTGCGGGGAGGGAGAGAGTGAGGGTGTCCGGGCCGGACAGTGCGGGGAGGGAGTGAGGGTGTCCGGGCCGGACAGTGCGGGGAGAGAGTGAGGGTGTCCGGGCCGGACAGTGCGGGGAGGGAGTGAGGGTGTCCGGGCCGGACAGTGCGGGAGGGAGTGAGGGTGTCCGGGCCGGACAGTGCGGGGAGAGAGTGAGGGTGTCCGGCCGGACAGTGCGGGGAGGGAGTGAGGGTGTCCGGGCCGGACAGTGCGGGGAGGGAGTGAGGGTGTCCGGGCCGGACAGTGCGGGGAGAGAGTGAGGGTGTCCGGGCCGGACAGTGCGGGGAGAGAGTGAGGGTGTCCGGGCCGGACAGTGCAGGGAGGGAGTGAGGGTGTCCGGGCCGGACAGTGCGGGGAGGGGGTGAGAGTGTCCGGGCCACACAGTGCGGGGAGGGAGAGAGTGAGGGTGTCCGGGCCGGACAGTGCGGGGAGAGAGTGAGGGTGTCCGGGCCCGGACAGTGCGGGGGAGGGGGTGAGAGTGTCCGGGCCGGACAGTGCGGGGAGAGAGTGAGGGTGTCCGGGCCGGACAGTGCGGGGAGAGAGTGAGGGTGTCCGGGCCGGACAGTGCAGGGAGGGAGTGAGGGTGTCCGGGCCGGACAGTGCGGGGAGGGAGTGAGGGTGTCCGGGCCGGACAGTGCGGGGAGAGAGTGAGGGTGTCCGGGCCGGACAGTGCGGGGAGGGAGTGAGGGTGTCCGGGCCGGACAGTGCGGGGAGGGGGTGAGGGTGTCCGGGCCGGACAGTGCGGGGAGGGGGTGAGGGTGTCCGGGCCGGACAGTGCGGGGAGGGAGTGAGGGTGTCCGGGCCGGACAGTGCGGGGAGGGAGTGAGGGTGTCCGGGCCGGACAGTGCGGGGAGGGAGTGAGGGTGTCCGGGCCGGACAGTGCGGGGAGGGAGTGAGGGTGTCCGGGCCGGACAGTGCGGGGAGAGAGTGAGGGTGTCCGGCCGGACAGTGCGGGGAGGGGGTGAGGGTGTCCGGGCCGGACAGTGCGGGGAGGGGGTGAGAGTGTCCTGGCCGGACAGTGCGGGGAGGGAGGGAGGGTGTCCGGGCCGGACAGTGCGGGGAGGGAGTGAGTGAGGGTGTCCGGGCCGGACCAGTGCGGGGAGGGAGTGAGTGAGGGTGTCCGGGCCGGACAGTGCGGGGAGGGAGTGAGGGTGTCCGGGCCGGACAGTGCGGGGAGGGAGTGAGGGTGTCCGGGCCGGACAGTGCGGGGAGAGAGTGAGGGTGTCCGGGCCGGACAGTGCGGGGAGGGAGAGAGTGAGAGTGTCCGGGCCGGACAGTGCGGGGAGGGAGTGAGGGTGTCCGGGCCGGACAGTGCGGGGAGGGAGAGAGTGTGTCCGGGCCGGACAGTGCGGGGAGGGAGGGAGTGAGGGTGTCCGGGCCGGACAGTGCGGGGAGGGAGTGAGGGTGTCCGGGCCGGACAGTGCGGGGAGGGAGAGAGTGAGAGTGTCCGGGCCGGACAGTGCGGGGAGGGAGTGAGGGTGTCCGGGCCGGACAGTGCGGGGAGGGAGAGAGTGTGTCCGGGCCGGACAGTGCGGGGAGGGAGAGAGTGAGGGTGTCCGGGCCGGACAGTGCGGGGAGGGAGTGAGAGTGTCCGGGCCGGACAGTGCGGGGAGGGAGAGAGTGTGTCCGGGCCGGACAGTGCGGGGAGGGAGTGAGGGTGTCCGGGCCGGACAGTGCGGGGAGGGAGGAGTGAGGGTGTCCAGGCCGGACAGTGCGGGGAGGGAGTGAGGATGTCCGGGCCGGACAGTGCGGGGAGAGAGTGAGGGTGTCCGGGCCGGACAGTGCGGGGAGGGAGAGAGTGAGGGTGTCCAGGCCGGACAGTGCGGGGAGGGAGTGAGGGTGTCCGGGCCGGACAGTGCGGGGAGAGAGTGAGGGTGTCCGGGCCGGACAGTGCGGGGAGGGAGTGAGGGGTGTCCGGGCCGGACAGTGCGGGGAGGGAGTGAGGGTGTCCGGGCCGGACAGTGCGGGGAGGGAGTGAGGGTGTCCGGGCCGGACAGTGCGGGGAGAGAGTGAGGGTGTCCGGGCCGGACAGTGCGGGGAGGGGGTGAGGGTGTCCGGGCCGGACAGTGCGGGGAGGGGGTGAGAGTGTCCTGGCCGGACAGTGCGGGGAGGGAGGGAGGGTGTCCGGGCCGGACAGTGCGGGGAGGGAGTGAGTGAGGGTGTCCGGGCCGGACAGTGCGGGAGGGAGTGAGTGAGGGTGTCCGGGCCGACAGTGCGAGGAGGGAGTGAGTGAGGGTGTCCAGGTCGGACAGTGCGGGGAGGGAGTGAGTGAGGGTGTCCGGGCCGGACAGTGCGGGGAGGGAGTGAGTGAGGGTGTCCGGGCCGGACAGTGCGAGGAGGGAGTGAGTGAGGGTGTCCGGGCCGGACAGTGCGGGGAGGGAGTGAGTGAGGGTGTCCGGGCCGGACAGTGCGGGGAGGGAGTGAGGGTGTCCAGGTCGGACAGTGCGGGGAGGGAGTGAGGGTGTCCAGGCCGGACAGTGCGGGGAGGGAGTGAGGGTGTCCGGGCCGGACAGTGCGGGGAGGGAGTGAGGGTGTCCGGGCCGGACAGTGCGGGGAGGGAGAGAGTGAGAGTGTCCGGGCCGGACAGTGCGGGGAGGGAGTGAGGGTGTCCGGGCCGGACAGTGCGGGGAGGGAGAGAGTGTGTCCGGGCCGGACAGTGCGGGGAGGGAGAGAGTGAGGGGTGTCCGGGCCGGACAGTGCGGGGAGGGGAGTGAGAGTGTCCGGGC